>NC_134832.1:53624173-53703895 GCF_004210375.1 Tachypleus tridentatus | reverse complement strand
CTACATAGCATAAAACTAAAAAGGTGTTCGATAACTAACTTCTCAATAACCATATTCACAACATTTTCTTTTTTATTACTGGCGTTAATTAAAATCCTTACCTTGTTCCCTCCTGTTTGTTGTTGGTGTTGGTGTGTAGCTTGATGGAGTTCGTCCAGAGTTGGCCGGTGTAAGTATCCGTGAAGAGACATAACATTTCGATAAAAGTCAACATTTGGTAAAACTTCTCTGGTATAATGGCGTAAACTTCTGACATTCTGTGTATTTTCGTAGGTATTTGAATTTCCTGAAAGTGAGACTGAATGATTTGTTGAAGATCCACGCCCATTACTGGTGTTAAGACCAAGTTCTAATTTGGATTCTAAGCTTATTTCTGAATGCAGTACAGGTTTTTCACTGGAAAAATCAACTTTGTCAACCTGAAATCTCGATTGCTTGGATCCATCTTGACTTTCCTTCCATTTAAGAGAACTTCTTAATAACAATTTTCAATGACTGAGGAAAAATTACATTACTGGATCAACCATCCACCTAACGCCTTAACATTTTCTCCCAATCCTACTAATCATTAATATAGAGAAAGGACAATATGCAGCACTGCCCTCTACTATAAAAAAATTTCCCAAGTAATGTAATAAAAACCCGCATATATATAAATATCACAGCTCTGCAGTAAAAAGATGATTTATATTTCTCATCGATGTTCATTTTTTAAATAAATTACATTATAAACATCAGTATTCACCTAATATTGCTGACATGATTAAAAATACACTGACAAAGATTCGATAAGCTAAGAATATGTGTTGTGAACTAATATTTGATAACTATTATTAAAACAACAAATCAGTTTCATTTTACTAGCCCTAGGTGGCTTTAATACAATAAAACGCACGCACTCATTTTACTTCATCTCTCTTTTTAATGGTGATATTTATTGCGATTGTTATATTAAAGTTAGAATAAAAAAAATAAAAAATAACATAATTTCATTTCATTATAACTTTCTTTACAAATATTCAGTGAACTTGAACTTAGTATCAAATGAACAATTTGTGAAAATCCATGGGAGCTGTAATCGTATAATGTACCTTTTAAAAGTATACTTGATACAACATACTATAAGTTGAAACTATACAAATAAGAAACTAACACAGCTCTCTGCAAGATAGCATTAATGCTATGGTCAGAACAGGCAACAGTGGGAAATCAGATGGTTCAGAACCAAAATAAAATGCCATTAGCCCGATGAAGTCAATGCCGTCCATTAATACAGTTTTGGATTTATTCTACAGTAAACTCCATTATGTATCAAATTACACCCAATCCTTCCACCATTTAAGAGAACAGGCATGCCCAAGTTTGTTAAGGCGTTTGACTCGTAATCCTAGGGTCGCGGGTTCGAACTCCGGTCGCACCAAACATGCTCGCCCTTTCAGCCGTGGGGGCGTTATAATGTGAAGGTCAATCCCACAATTCGTTGGTAAAAGAATGGCCCAAGAGTTGGCGGTGGGTGGTGATGATTAGCTGCCTTCCCTCTTGTCTTATACTGCTAAATTAGGGACGGCTAAAGATAGCCCTCGAGTAGTTTTGTGCGAAATTAAAAAAAAACAAAAGCAAAACAAGATAAACCATTTACTATTGAATATTATTCTGTTATAGCATGCCTGTTGTGGTGTGCAGCAACATGTCGCGATCGAATCGAATCTTCTGGTACGCAGTCCGGTATTAGGCCAAGATCGGCTGCAATCAAGTAATACATATATATATTTGTTTATTTTAAATATTGGAAGTTGTTAAACCGTGAAAATACTTATTTGAATGGAGATATACTGAACCATATCTAAACAATTCGTAAGAACCCCATCGCAAAATAAATGAAAGACATTTTGGGAGCACCGTAAAGTAGAAATTGAATGGCTTTGTTACTGTGTGTGTTTTCTTATAGCAAAGCCACATCGGGCTATCTGCTGAGCCCACCGAGGAAAATCGAAACCCTGATTTTAGCGTTGTAAATTTCGTAGACATACCGCTGTACTAGCGGGGTCCGGCTTTGTTACTCACGGATAGAAACAATTTTGTCGTGTTTAGCTTTATTTCTATTACCAACATTGTAAAGAGAACATTCAAAAAACTCAATCTCTTCAGATTATACCTCAGTAATGTAGAACTTCCACACATATTTTTTTCCTGAGACTCGACAGCAAGTCTCAGGGCTCATTACGTTAAAAACCGGGTTTCTATACTCCAAGCAATAGAACACGGATATTCCAAAGTGTAGCTTTGCGCTTAACAATAAAAACAAAGAGAATTCTCTCTCGCTATTAATAAGGTTTTGAACGACATATTTTATAGGTATTAGGAAAAATTCTTGGTCAAAAAGACCAAACCAAAGTTTAAATATAAAACGAACCATTTTTACAGGTTTGCATGAAATATTCTTTCTGTTTATATATATATATAGTAAACATTCAAAGGTTAGAGTCTTGAGTTGTCTTAGTTAAAGCCAGAAGTGACTTTGATTGATCAAGTATGTTGGAAGAAAAAAACAGACAATAAACGTATGGGATTTATTTGTACAACTGCTTGCTTATAAACAAAACATCTGCTTCCATTCGCAAAATGCTGTTTCCATTAAATATATTCTGTTTGTACTTCCTTTCAGAACGTGAAGTAGAACGTTTTTGTTTTTTTTTACTTTTGTTAAGAATGTTTTGCGTGTATTGCTTTATCTAAGCACACAACAACAACTTTAATTTACTAGTAGAGTGCGAAATTAACGTGTAATTGTTATGTTAAACTGACCAAATCACTGAATATATATATATCTGTATTTGTTTGCTATAGAGATATTTGAATCTTGTTTGTTTTACCTAATTGAAACTCATTGGTTTCAATCTGGGGAAAGAGTTAGGGTTGGGGGCATCCACACCTCCAAGCCTTAATTTTCTTTTGACAAATTTAAAACGACAAATTAATGGTTTATGTTTATGGGAAGTTGCTAATATTAATACACATAAATCAAAAACTCAAAATTTATTTTTTATTTGTTCCCCTGGCTCTTACGTAATTTCTGCTGTTGAAGTATCAAAATCGAAATGTTCTTTGCAATCAGCAATTTATTTATTTATTGTAAAAATTAAGGTTCAACTTTGTTCCCTCACCCATATTTTGGTGGAACGGAGTTACTGTCGAAACTCTTGCATTTAATTTCTGAGATTATGATAACTCATTTTTGCAGTGTTCTGGTGTGTCTTCTGGTTAGTGATAACTCATTTTTGCAGTGTTCTAGTGTGTCTTCTGGTTAGTGATAACTCATGTTTGGAGTTCTCTGGTGGGACCTCTTGTAAAGATTAAGGTTCATCTTTGTCCCTCACCCATATTTTGGTGGAACGGAGTCACTGTCGAAACTCTTGCATTTTATTTCTGAGATTCTAGTACTTTTATCAAATATTTGTTATCATAACATTTTCAGATGTAATATCTACTGATGAATAGTCCAAGAAAGATAATAATTGAGTTTTACAATAGCTTAGTACATTGGAGTCTAACCTATTAACACAGCAGTTATTGCATGCAGTAAATGAATACCTTCTTCAATGAAGGTCCGGCATGGCTAGATGGATTAAGGCGTTCGACTCCTAATCCGAAGGTCGCGAGTTCGAATCCCCGTCGCACCAAACACGCTCGCCCTTTCAGCTGTAGGGGCGTTATTATGTTACGATCAATCCCATTATTCTTTGGTAAAATAGTAATACAAAAGTTGGCGATGGGTGGTGATGACTAGCTGTCTTCCCTCTAGTCTTACACTGCTCAATTAGGAACGGCTAGCGCAGATAGCCCTCGCGTAGCTTTGCACGAAATTCATAAACAAACAAACAATCTTCAATGAATTATCTATGCTATAAAGGAATGATTGTTTACGCTAATGGTTACTCCGTTCTTAAAAATATGTTAATACAGTTTAAGATAAATGTCAAGTTCACTATATGTAGATATTATTTACATCAAATTCCAAATATGTTGGGCTCGGCATGGCCAAGTGTGTTAAGGCGTGCGACTCGTAATCCGAGGGTCGCGGGTTCGCATCCCCCATCGCGCCAAACATGCTCATCCTTTCAGCTGTGGGGGCGTTATAATGTGACGGTCAATCTCACTATTCGTTGGTAAAAGAGTAGCCCAAGAGTTGGCGGTGGGTGGTGATGACTAGCTGCCTTCCCTTTACTCTTACACTGCTAAATTAGGGACGGCTAGCACAGATAGCCCTCAAGTAGCTTTGTGCGAAATTCAAAAAACAAACAAACCAAATATGTTAACATTAAGTACGAAAATAAGGGCTCTAAAGCTCAATATTTTTGCTTATATTTAACTGTGATTTAACATATTACGTACATATATATATGTGGAATTTTCAAACATCTTTCTTTATGCATAGGTTGTAAGCACCTACATCAAACTCCATATTTTTGTACGCATCTCTACAGTGTACTTGAAATGAAGTATATTTTCTTTGGGTAAATATGATTTATGCTGAAATTTGTTTTTGGTTTAATTTGTATAGATACGAGGATTTTTAACACTAAGTATTGCAGTTTTTATGTTAGAACTTCAACAATTCACTAAAGTCAAAAGTTTTCTGAATGGCGTACGTTAAATATTCAGCATTACTCAATAATTATACAAACTGTATTCTAAGTTGTATTTTCGTTACATGTTTTGTTTTGCATTACGGGAAACGTTCAATCTTGCAGTAGAAGCTGATATTAGATTACTTGTGAGTTTATATTTTGGTGTTTCAGCTAGTGCCATCTGTTGACACACTGTGAAACATATGTCGAAGTTTAAGATGCAGTTACTTCCAGAAACAACAATAATTACATAATTTGGACTTTGCATTAGGATTTTCATGTTAAACTGACAAAAAAAAATATTAGAAAAAATAATAGATTATAGCAAGAACATTGTTCTTCACTCTTACGACCTTCAAAATTTAACAATCGAAAGGATATGGAATACCCAGACTTTCTTGTAAGTATTTTAGTTTCACAAATTACAATGGTAGGTACTTGGGTTTTAAAAAGCCGGGGTGTTCGCAAATAAGTAGATTCTCATTTGCCTCTCTCGCAGAATTGTGCTTTAGAAGAACAATGACAGAAAAAGAAAAAATAATAAACACAATAATTATTTATGTCCTGGATCTAGTATCGCGATATTTGCCGTATTCACCGAAGATAATAGAACTTTCGATTTTAGGATTGTAAATCCGAACTTTGCCGCTGTCCTACCAGGAAACCCTGGAGAGAAAGAATGGAGGCAAAACCATACTGATCTTGTCAACAAAAGCAACCAAACCACAATGGACCCTTAATCAAAAAGGTAGGAGTCTTTAAATCCAGCTACTATAAGAACTCGCCATATTCATCAGTTTCGAGGTAATTTCTTTCATCACCACATCTTCAGTGTAAACTACATTGGAACATGAAACACAAAGAAATATTAAATGTTTTTACTATAAAATACCTCTTATCCTTAATAACATTTTCAACATGAAACTTTCTCGCGAACGAAAGTTTGTGTGCAATCTGAAGTAGACTTAAATAGTACGTTTGAGAGTTTTACTTTATTCGAGGTCAGGAAATGGAACACAGTGTGAACATTCTACCACAAATTTTCAACTCTTAAGGATAAGAGGTATTTTATAGTAATAATATTTAATATTTCTTTGTGTTTTAAGGTCAAGAAGTTAAAATATGTGTTGAAACACCAGAAGAATATTTATTAATTAACACTTTACTCAATACTTAAAACATTTTAAACGCTTTCTCTAGACAATAGGTTTGTTTGCAGTCTAATTTAAGCATTAGGCCTAATATACAAACATGACATAAGGCTTAGCTGAATCATGATAAATTTTATTTTGCTTTTGGTTACAACTCAGTGTTGTAAAATTTCCGAAATTTGTAGTGCACGCAAGAAGGATTTACAATTTTGATAAGAAATTTGAGAAAAAAACGATCTTTAGGCGCCAGTTACATATGAAATTTTAAAACCAATGTTTTGTCTTTGCGGCCTCTTCAGGTTTTAATATCCACAACTGTTTGATATTAGAATAGTCATTAAGTTATAAAACTATATATGTATATATGTGTTGATGGTAAAAGTAGTTTAAAAAATTACCAAATTCTGAATAAACTTTCTGAAGCTATAAAAAAATAAGAAGTAAAAAAACCTTTTCTAACAAATCAGTATGAATATTTGAGTACCCAACATAAACACCGTAGTTGAACTAAGAACAACCAGATGACAGTTTTGTGGTTAAGCGACGATATATATTATTGAGCATTACCTAAAAATGAATGTGAAAGTGTTCTGGACAGAGTAGTAAAATAAGTCTCTTATAATTAGTGATGATATCTTGGCTAGGATATATAAATCTAATACCGTTGTTTTTGATGTATAGGAGGTAGGGGGGAACACTTAGATAACCCACATTCACTGGTCGGACGCCAAATTTTCTATTCAGCCAATGCTCAAAATGCTGTGTGAAGAGTCTTGAACAGTATGGCCTTAAAAGATAAAAGTAGAAAATAAACAAAAAATTTTGCTTCTTTTGAATTTTCGCACAAAGCTACACGAGGGCTATTTGCTCTAGCTGTCCCTAATTATTAGAATTTTTGTTTCTTAACTTGCCACCAAAAAGCACTACTTTACCTATGGTTGAAGGAGAGATTCTGTGTTAATATTTCGTAAGTTAAAATTGACATAAGAAAGTGATAAAGGAAAATAAATAAAGCTCTGTTTCAAAACAAAACATTGCGAAATTATAATTCTCCTTATGTTTATCAACTTATAAATTGTTCCATAGATGGCGCATGATTAACAGAATTTTGCGTTTTCATCTGAGCTACAAGTTTTATTCTCGTGCTAGAAAACAAAGCTGTGTGTGAAAGCTGTTTGTTTGTCGATTTTTAGAGCATAGCTACTCGAAAGCTATCTGCGTTTAGTATCCCTACTTTTGAAAGTGACACTAAATAAATTTGAAAAATACAAATCTTCACGATAAGCTGTCTGCGCTACCTCATTGTGGGCGATAAAACCAAATTTTTAGGGTGATAAGTCTTCAGACTCACCGTTAAGTTACTGGTGGGCACTCTGAAGTGACAGATAGGATAAAGAGCAGTTAGATAGCTCTTGGACTATTCTTTTACCATCCAATAGTAGAATTGACCGTCACATTGTCATGGTTGAAATGGCGAGCATTTTTGGCGATGGTTTCGATTCCACGACCGACAGATGTCAAGTTGAGAATCCTAACCGCTAGGGCCCCTGTGGTTTTTTTTTTTTAATTTCGCACATAGCTACACGAGGGCTAACTCGTCCCTACGAGTTGTTTAAATCTTTTAAAATATTTTAAGAACGTATTCCTATATTCGTACTGAATAATCCTCACAAGTTTATGGTCGTGTTTTGCTATCTGCATAATTCAGTCAAAATGTATCTGGTATAGTGTTTGTTTGTTTTGAATTTCGCGCAAAGCTACTTGAGGGCTATCTACGCTAGCCGTCCCTAATTTAGCAGTGTAAGACTAGTCATCACCACCCACCGCCAACTTTTGGGCCACTTTTTTACCCACAAATAGTGCGATGACCGTTACATTATAATACCCCCACGGCTGAAAGGGCGAGCATGTTTGGTGCGATCGGGATTCGAACCCGCGACCGTCGGATTACGAGTCGAGTGCTTCAACCACCTGGCCAGGCCGGACCTACTCCTTGTGAGAGAGTATATATATTACGTATCGTAATAAAGTTAATATCAGGTCAAGACAATACGTAATTCGGTTTTGTTTCTTGCTGTGTACACGTAAAGAATGCGTTCACGATTTTAGGACCAGAAGAAGAAGGAAGGTGCTCGGGCTGTAGGGTTTTTATTAATTTCTGTAAAGAGTGCATTTTATGAATGTTTTAAATTTTTGAAGTTATTTAATCCATAATACCATTAAATACATGACTAAATAAGACTGAATAGATATCCACGTTTCTTTCGTTGTTGTTATGTTTTACGTTTTAGGTGAGAAAAAATCCTCAGATCACCTGAAACTACACGTGATTCATCTAAAATATATCGTGCTGTTCGAAAGGAGGAAAGAAAGTTCTTCCATGATGGATAGATATAAATGTATAGAGATGCAAAGACGGATGAACAAAGAGGCTAACATCAGTGATCATGTGTGGATAAAAGGTCTAATGGAGTATTTCAAATGTAAGATGCATAAATATATAGAGTTAAATATATACACGAACCTAATGGATAGATAAGTAGCTTCAAAAGGTTTTGACATTAAACGCTAGCTGTAGCACTTCTTACGTCGTTTTTATGTTCTTTTTCTCTCCAACGAATAAAAAAGACGTTTTCGCCAGTACGTTTATAACATAACCGGTAGGTGGCTCTACCACTGTTTAAAATATAGGATTAGAGAACAGCTGTTGCTGTCATGTAACGCGCGCATCTGACCCTCTTCGCTTCACAACTGTGTTTTAATTTAATATTCAAGCACGCCCACTGTGTGCACAATTCTACTCTTTTCACGTGTCTGCTTTCTTGCTCGTCCGTTACCTAGATCAAAGTGGGAAGAATAGAACCCAGTTCGGTACGCCACAGTTCTGGGTATTTGGTAGGGGTGACAGTTCTATCACACACACAGTAACATGCCACCCATTAATGACGTTTACCTCTATTTTTGTTTCCTTAAAAATGATGGAGCTTCTGCCATCCAACAGCATCTAGTAATTATATATGATATTGCAACCTTTCTACATTTATCATCGGTCCAGCATGGCCAGGTAGTTAAGGCACTCGATTCGTAGTCCGGGAGTCACGGGTTCGAATCCCGTCACATCAAACATGCTTGCCCTTTCAGCCGTGAGGGCATTATGATGTGACGGTCGATCAATTGGTAAAAGAGGAGCCCAAGAATTGGCGGCGGGTGGTGATAACGAGCTAGTTGTCTTCCCTGTAGTCTAAATTACATACAGCTAGCGCAGATAGCCCTCGTGTAGCTCTGCGCGATATTTAAACAAAACCAGTATTTTAAAACATAACCAGCATATTTTAAATGGGAAAAGTGACCAAGAAGTGTGTGTTCAATTTTTACTCATTGCTTAATGAATACCAGTGGTAGAGTTTCAACTAAGCATGTTAGTTTTATTGATCTTAGTTGTAAATCTCTAATGTGAAACACTGTAAAACTGCATGTAAAAGCTTTCAGGTTCCCCGGGCATCAGCTACGACATCTGGTGACACGTGCACGGCAACATTAAGTTTCTTAATATTCGCATGGATCATTACGTAGGCGAGGAAGCGGTTTCTATTCCGACGAAGGTTAAATAGAAAGTGAAATAAATTATGCTAAGTCCTAGTGCTAGAAGTCAGCGACTTTGTTATTGTTATAATTCCCAAACTTTACTGAATCTGAAATGACAAATCTGACTTGCTAAAACTAAGTGAATCTTTCTCACCGTTAATAACCCTAATACTTTACTGAAACTTAAATGAAAAATGTTGGCTGAAACTAAGTAAAATTGATTATCGTTATGAACTGTAATGTGTTACGCGTTATAATTTATTTCGGACGAGTTCGACGTACGGCCTGGCATGGCCAAGCGCGTAAGGCGTGCGACTCGTAATCCGAGTGTCGCGGGTTCGCGCCCGCGTCGCGCTAAACATGCTCGCCCTCCCAGCCGTGGGGGTGTATAATGTTACGGTCAATCCCACTATTCGTTGGTAAAAGAGTAGCCCAAGAGTTGGCGGTGGGTGGTGATGACTAGCTGCCTTCCCTCTAGTTTTACACTGCTAAATTAGGGACGGCTAGCACAGATAGCCCGCGAATAGCTTTGTGCGAAATTAAAACAAACAAACAAACGTCTTCGACGTTATGTTTGTTAAAGTGTTACTATTTCAAATAACCGGAAATTTGAATTTGAATTTAGAAGTTAATTAAATGTTAATATGTATGAGATTTATGGTATTTGTTGATAAACATAATTTTTATTTTCGATATAAATATATTATAATATGCAAACAAAAAGACAATACAATTTATATACAACAGTTTTACAAATTTACAGACAATACTGAGTCTTATATCCGGTCTACAACTGGTTATTTTATCAACGATTCAGGTTCACCACACGCTTAAGCTAGCTAGCTTGATTGGCTTCACACCGCTGACTTTTTACCGATGATGATATTTAATGTCTTCATAGAAATACCAACGTCCGAAGTTAATGTACTGAAGTTGAACGGCTTTAATGCTCGAAATCTACAAACGTTCCTGGTCCAGTTTTGTCGTTTTCCGATTAATTCCAATTATACCTTCCGAAGCCTAGAGCACAGTGACTATATTTGACCAATAATAATCATCTGTCTCTCGCTTAACTGAATATATAGCAATCACGCCAGTTTCTTGAAGTTTCAACAATGTTCTAGCGCGTTTTCGTAAAAAAAATTTTGTTGAATTTTACTCTGAAGAATCTTCTACAAATTTCGAGAACAGACAGGACTTGCGCAATACATAGTAAAGTTTGGTTTGACTTGTTTTGAATTTCGCGCAAAGCTATACGTGGATCGTGCGCTAGCCGTCTCTCTAATTTAACAGTGTAAGACTAGAGGGAAGGCAGCTAGTCATCACCACCCACCGTCAATTCTTGAGTTACGGTTTTATCAGCGAATAGTGGGATTGACCGTCACATTATAACGCTCCCACGGCTGAAAGAGCGAGCATGTTCGATGCGTGACGGGGATTCGAATCCGCGATCCTCAGCTTACGAGTCGAGTGCCTTAACCATCTGGCCATGTCGGGCCTACATGGTGAAGATTATACGTCACAAGCAAAAAAAGAAAACTGTAGTGAAACAAACGTAGGTATTAAAATAAACATATAACAATAAATCCGTTACAGAAATTAGGCTTAAATTAAGTAACTCTTTTTTTATTGTTATAATCCTCATACTTTACTGAATCTGAAAACACATATTTGACTTGCTAAAACGGCCCGGCATGGCCAGGTGGGTTAAGGCGTTCGACTCGTAATCCGAGGGTCGCAGGTTCGAATCCCGGTCGCACCAAACATGCTCGCCATTTCAGCCGTGGGGGTGTTATAATGTGACGGTCAATCCCACTATTCGTTGGTAAAAAAAAGTAGCCCCCCCAAAAAAAGAGTTGGTGGTGGGTGGTGAGCGTTCGACTCGTAATCCGAGGGTCCCGGGTTCGAATCTCTGTCACGCATCAAACGTGCTCGCCCTTTCAGCCGTGGGTGCATTACAATGTGACGGTCAATCCCACTATTCGTTGGTAAAAGAGTAGCCCACGAGTTGGCGGTGGGTGGTGATGACTAGCTGCCTTCCTTCTATCTAGTCTTGCACTGCTAAATTAGGGACGGCTAGCGCAGATAGCCCTCGAGTAGCTTTGCGCGAAATTGAAAAACAAACAAACAAACCTGCTAAAACTAAGTAAATCTAGCATTCCTGAGATTTGTGAAGCTGAAGGGGAAAAAGTAATCTTAAAAATCCGTCAAGTATCTTTCAAAATTGAAGGGAAAGTTTAAATTTGGACTTATTGCTTTAGATATAATGAAAATAAATATAAGACCTATGAACCACATTTGATTAAGGGGTCAAGTAATCAATACTTTTATAATCAGTTGTTTGACTGCTTTTCGGTAACTACTATTGAATATTTACTTCCGTGCTTTAAATGCATCACCATGATATTTTTAAACTTACATACTGAACGAGAATCAAACCATTGGTATGGTATCTTTTTCTAAAATTTTGGTTAGAAGTACATACTGGATTTTGTGTGTCTGTGTGTATGTTTTCGCCTTGAAAGATTCCCAGCGTCATGTCGATATGTCTTCAGATCTATACCGCTAGAAACTGCGTTTCGATACCCATGGTGGCCAGAGCACAGAGTTTTTTTGTTAAAGTTTGTGCGGAACTACAAACAACATCTGCTTTACAAACGTTCAGTGAGATTCGTTCTTGCGATATCTGTTTCGCAGTTTAATTCTGAAGGGAACCAATCTCCTTTGTTATGGCCAGAATTTCAAATCTAGTTCAACAGAACTTGTTTGTTTTTGAACTTCGCGCAAAGCTACACAAGTCACCACCACCCACCGCCAACTCTTGGGCTACTCTTTTACCAACGAATTGTTGGATTAAAGTCACATTATAACACCCCCACGGCTGAAAGAGCGAGCATGTTTGGTGTGACGGGGATTTGAACCCGCGACCTTCGGATTACGAGTCGATTACCTTAATCACCTGGTCATGCCGGGCCTCTACAAAATTCTAAAATATTTGTTTTCAGTTAGAAAAGGATCAGAACTAACTGGTAAAGTTAACCTAAGATACAAAACTGAAAACATGAGGATTAAAATCGAAACGATACATCTTTTTGTAAACTTTCCATTTTTGTCGATCTTCAACGTGTTCTATTAAAAATAATATTTAGTTCAAAATAGTTTTAGTGAATAAATATATTTTAATAAGTAAATGCAGTAACTGATTTGGAATAATGACCCAATTTGTATTTTATTACTGGGCTGAGTTTTCGGTTACTTCAAATAACGAATATGTTCGAACTTACCGTTATCTACTTTGCTTTTAGATGTATTAGAATCCTCATCGCATCAATTATGCTTGCCCTTTCAGACGTGGGAGCGTTATAATTTGACGGTTAATCCCACTATTCGTTGGTACAAAAGTATCCCAAGAGTTGGCGGTGGGTGGTGAGGACTAGCTGCCTTCCTTCTAGTTTTAGAATACTAAATTAGGGACGGCTAGCGCAGATAGCCCTCGTGTAGCTTCGCATGAAATTCAAATATATTAATCTTATTTGTACATTTATTAGAAATGTTCAGTTACAATAGTATTTTGGTAACTGTCATGTTTCACAGATATCTTATGAGAAGAGGAAAAAATAGCTTATAATTTATGAAATTATTTTATGACCATTAAGAGCTTAAAAATGTATCATTCTCTATCAGGCGTCAGTGGCGTTACAGTAACGGATTTGGTCGTTGGATCAGTAGCTTCTCTTGTAACTGAAGTCGGAAACATAACCAATTTTTGAGGAAAACGTTTCCGGAAACAGAGGTATTCGGAGATTGGTGTCCACAACCAGAAATAGCTGTTTCTGGAGAAAACAGTAGGAGCACGTTCATCTTGATATATAGAACTGAAAAAACAAATATTCAAAACGAACAAATTCCTAAAATGTTTCCGTAATGTATATTTATGCTCTCAAGCTTGGCCTCTTCCATGCGAGAAGATATCCAGCGTACAATGATGGAAAACTGTTGAGATATCCAGCGTACAATGATGGAAAACTGTTGGTTGTTCTTTACTGAACGCATCGACTTGGTGTTTGTACGTTTTTTTTTCCAAGACAACTCTGATTTTAGGAAGAAAACAAAAAACCAAAGAAGGCACTTTTGAGCAGTATGCATAATATAATCTTTGAATTAGAGATTTCCATAAGGAGAACTAGCCAGCCGTGGACTAGTGATATACGTTTCGTGTGCCATTATCACAAAATGGCGCTTCGTAACTTAGAGTGGTAGGTGCACTTTAAGAGCAAGTTCGAGTCCCTCTATTCCGTCCAACAACAGTAGCACAAGAATTGGCGGTGGGTGCTATTGAATAAGCTTCCTTCTCTATAGTTTGTCAGCTACAAATTAGTGAGGACTAAGCTTATATAGTTCTTTCTGTACTTTTGCGCGAGAATTTCAGAAAAAAACAACAACACAGGCATTTAGTTTTAAACTTAATTCAGTTTACTTTGGCCCGGCATGGCCAAGCGTGTTAAGGCGTGCGACTCGTAATCTGGGGGTCGCGGGTTCGCATCCCCGTCGCGCTAAACATGCTCGCCCTTTCAGCCGTGGGGGCGTTATAATGTGACGGTCAATCCCACTATTCGTTGGTAAAAAGAGTAGCCCAAGAGTTGGCGGTGGGTGGTGATGACTAGCTGCCTTCCCTCTAGTCTTACACTGCTAAATTAGGGACGGCTAGCACAGATAGCTCTCGAGTAGCTTTGCGCGAAATTCAAAAACAAACAAACAAACAGTTTACTTTATACTTTTAATTAAATAAAGACACACACGTGCATAAAAATATGAAAAAGAAAAAACGAAAGGGAAGTGAGATATTATATGAAAATAAATAAGTATGTAAGATACGACTGAACTTTAAGACAACGTATTAATGAAAGTGTATAAGTTGGATATGCTCACACGTAAACTTCAAAGCTAATGACAATGTCGTGTGCTATGTCTAGTTAGGAATGGAAAGAAGCATATTACTGAAGAAGAACTACTTTGAATGTGAATGAATGTTGTTGTTTTGAGTTAATCATAAAGCTACACAATGGGCTATTTGTGCTTTGTTCACCACGGGTATCGAAACCCGGTTTTTAGCGTTGTAAGTCTGCAGACATACCGCTGAACCACTGGGGAGCGTGTAAATAAATATATTATTAGAGTTATAAAACACACTTACATATTTATATATATAAAAAAATGGGACGGGCTGTATTATAGGCTAGCGTGTTCGGAATGTGTATTTGAGAATTCCTTGTTCGCGACCCGTGAAACGTGACTCGCAGTTTAAAGTCGTGGTTATATTATGTAATTGACAATCAATATTCACCAACCGCCTTTCTTCTAGTAGCTTTGGATGAAAGTCTGAAACAAACAAGCTGTCAAGATTATTCCATTAAGTGTGACCTTCATAGTATAATGTACGCGCAATTTTACCGGTAGGTTGCTTATTTTACCAGTAGGTTGCTAATTTTACCAGTAGGTTGCTTATTGTTTGTTTGTTTTTTGAATTTCGCGCAAAGCTACTCGAGGGCTATCTGCGCTAGCCGTCCCTAATTTAGCAGTGTGAGACTAGATGAAGAGCAGATAGCCACCACCCGCCAACTCTTGGGATACTCTTTTACTAAGGTAAAAAAGGGATTGACCGACACTTTATAATGCCCTTCACGAATGAAAAGGCGATAATGTTTGGTGTAACGAAGATTCGAACCTGCGACCCTCAGATTATGAGTTGAGCGCCTGAACAACCTTGTCGTACTGGGTCCATTACTTACTAAACAAGCTAAATACGGATTTGAATTTCTTTAGTTTTTAAAGTTGTTTTTTTCTGTTATTCTGATATGTATCATACGTCTTAATTTTCAAATCGCAATGCAGCCCATATTAAATGTTTTACACAACTCTGAGCTATACTTATAAACTTCCAATTAAGCCTTATTGGTTTCCCCGTTTCAAATAATTTGTTTAATATTTTAATAGTCATTATCTTACTCATGAAAATTATTTTGCCTTATTAAGTTTTATGTTTGAAGTCAGGGCGAACCTAAGTTTTCAAAGCTTGCCGAACCTCGTGATATGTCATTTGGTATTAAAGCCAGAAATATGCTGAGTTATTAAAATCTAGCCAATAAGGATTTTAATATTCTAGTGAATAAGTAGCTATCATATTGATATCTTCCATTTACTTAACATACAAATTAAGCACGACCTGATTGATAAGGCGCTCGACTCGCAACCTGTGGCGAGTTCGAATACCGTCACTGAATATGTTTGCCCTATTAGCCATGGGGGGTAGGTTATAATGTGACGTTTAATCCTTCTATTCGTTGATAAAGGATAGCCAACCAGCTAGTGGTGGTGATTTTGACTATCTATTTTCCATCTAGTGTATTACTTCAAAATTAGGGCCAGTTTGTGCAAATATCCCTCGAGTAGCTTTACTCGAAATTTCCACAAACAAACAGATAAATCTGAGTGGATCTGTTACATACTGATAACATCAGTTACTGTATATCTCTTTTCATTAGTTTCTTATAGGTAATTTTTTTTTCTAATCAAAAAATACATGCTAATCGTTCCGCTGGGAGAATACTTCTCAAGTTCAACAATAAATTTAGTTCCGTCCAGATACGAGAAAACAAATTATTCATGATATTAGGTTGTTTTATTGGTTGAGTTTCATCTCTTTTTTTTTTTTTACATGGACGTTTTGTATTATTCAAGTACTTTTAAAGTCCTGCGGAGTAAGTAACATATCACTGTAAATTAACAACTTTTCTAAGATAATGGGCCCTGGCACGGCCAGGTGGTTAAAGCACTCGACTCGTAATCCGAGGGTCGCGAGTTCGAATCCCAGTCGCACCAAACATGCTAGCTCTTTCAGCCGTGGGGGCGTTATAATGTGACGGTCAATTCCACTATTCGTTGGTAAAAGAGTAGCCCAAGAGTTGGCGGTAGGTGATGACTAGCTCCCTACCCTCTAGTCTTACAGTGCTAAATTAGGGACAGCTAGCGCAGATAGCCCTCTTGTAGCTTTGCGCGAAATTCAAAATAAACCAAACCACACGTTATAACTATTTCAATGTTAATTTACGATAATAACTTACATACGTAATCTAATTAAGTTTCAATTGCATAAAGTCTTAAAGTTGTAATAATGAATGAAATAAGTTTTTTGTGTGATAACAATGAATTTAAGTACAGATTTTTTTCATTCTCTTAACAGGTCCATAACAACTTCGAAATAAGAGATATATAAAAATAGCGTTTAGGAACTATTTCTTGTCTCTCATAAGCTACTGCCCAAAGTGACGTAACTTTTGCTTTTTTTTCTTTTAGAATAATATCACATTGGACTATTTGGTGAATCTGTGGCAGGGAATCGAACTATGGACTTAAGCGTTGTAAATTTTTAAATTTACCGCTATCTCACTCAGAGACAACGAATGTTTCTTTGTTCCTTTATTAATGAGGATTTTGAAGATTAATGTTTTTTATCGTCTCGCGAACTTCTTGTCTTTCGAACCATAATTTTATTCGTTGGATTTTGTAAATCCTCACATATGCTGTCTCTGGATTTACAACGCTAAAATCAGGGGTTCGATTCCCCTCGGTGGGCTGAGTAGATAGCCCTTTGTGGCTTTGCTATAAGATAAACAAACACAAACACACACATACATTTGCTATTTGACCACTGTAAGCACTCAACTTATCGCTTGACGAAAGTTTGGTTTGTTTCTGAATTTCGCGCGAAGCTACTCGAGGGCTATCTGTGCTAGCCGTCCCTAATTTAGCAGTGTAAGACTAGATGGAAGGCAGTTAGTCATCACCACCCACCGCCAACTCTTGGGCTACTCTTTTACCAACGAATAGTGGGATTGACCGTAACAACATAATGCTCCCACGGCTGAAAGGAGGATCATCTTTAGTGTGATGGGGATTCGAACCCCCGACCCTCAAATTGAAGAAAGTCTGTCTCTTCCAGCTCGAAAGATTTATTTGAATGTCAAAGAATTCAGACGCTCGTATGAAGTTATTTCCCAGCAAATTTTGAAATACGCGAATTTCAGAGTAAAGAAACAACAAACAAAGACATGTTTTATTAGCCTTTCGGAGTGCAGATAAAATCACTTTGTAGTTCAAATCCCGTAATTACACAAAAATTTTGATTATGTTTTAATACCACTTTTCTCTCACCCGCTTTTGGAGCGGCAGAACACGAAGTTCCTCTTTTCTGCTTGCTCTTAGCGACATGTTTACAAACCGTTCTGTGAACAGTCCTCTCGAGAAACGTTTTGGGTAGGTTGTATAGCAGCAGTCTTCACTGTCGAAATTAAATTATAGCATATTTACAGTAAGTAGCTGTTACAGCTCTACACACAAATACCGCTTCGATTCCTTTATAGTCTAGACGATTGTGTGGATAATTACTGAGACTCCATTGACGTCATTACGTTTCTTCTTTTACCAAGGGACAGAAAACTTTCTCTTTTATGTACACCGACCAATGGCGTAAAAAGATGCGCACCAATCGTAGCGTGCTAAGTTGTAGTAAAAGACCAGCAAATAACACTGTTATTTAGGCTTCAATTTTCATTTGGTTGACTGGGAAGTGCCTGGGAATTCTTACGGGTTTCTGGTTTACACGTAATATTTCTTTGAAATTATTGTTTAAAAGTGGATTGGATTTTTTTTCTAATGAAAATAATTATATATTTATATGACATCTTATACTTTGCAAAATACCAATAATACAGACCAATAAAACTGTGCTTTAAATTACTGTTTCAATATGTAAAGTATTTATTGAGATATACAGATTACACTGTGTAAAAATACCTACGTTTTTTAATTCAAGTATAAAAACACCTTTCAACATCTAATGTTTCTGTGGTTCATGATTGAACAAAATATACTAAACTGAAATTTCCACCAAACCAAAATTATCACTCATTTGTATTTAAAAACTCTGCTTGTAAATGTTTTGGTTAGAATGACTCAAAGTATTGATTTTTACTTAAATGTTTGTAATTAAGTATACAAATCTACACGATGGACTGACTACCTGTGCTCTGCCCACCACGGGTATCGAAATCCAGTTTCTAGCGTTGTAAGTCTGCAGACATGCCGTTGTGACACTGGGGGGCAAACCTTAATGAATCGCTTGTAAATGTTTTGGTTAATATGACTTAACATGTTGATTTTACCAAAATGAATTACAGCGGTAAGCCTACGGATTTACAACGCTAAAATAAGGAGTTGGATCCCCCTCGGTGGACTCAGCAGTTAGCTCGATGTGGCTTTGCTATAAGAAAACACACACCAAAATGAATTGCTTGCAAATGTTTTGTTGAAATTACTCTATATGTTGATTTTATCTAAAATAAATTTCTTGAAGTAATTTCTTCACTAGAGTGTCGCGTCATGTTTACTTAAGTTTTTCTGGTTTATTCTTAAGATGTGTTATAATTTACATGTAAGTTTCAACATGGCCAATGATATGTGTATAATATTTTTGTTCCATAATTTTCTTCACATAATTCTTCTTAATTTTGAGCTGTTAGACTGTAAGAGAATGCAATAAGTAAGCAGCATCCACCGCCAACTCTTTGAGTGCTCTCGTCTTGGCCAATATTGGGATTTGACTGTTACTCTTATAGCACACCTATGGCCATAAACTGCAAAACTGGTTTTTGTGGCATTGGGACGCTAGCATTAACTACTAGGATTCACAGTTTAAGTACGCTAAGCACCAGGGGGCGCCTGAACCCCATTTTTTACGGATATTGCTAATTATTCCTAAAAATAGAACAAACAAACGTACTCTAGAACGACAGTCTATTAACAAGTTTATTTATACTTGATGTCGAAAATTGTTCGACGTTATATAACATCTTATCAGTAGTGATAAACTACAGCCAGCGTTTCTGTCACTGTCGAAAAATATATGAAGAAAAAAACAACAAAATACGGTCATATCTTTTTACTGATAAAGCACACTTTGTGAACTTTGTTGAGGGTCATCTTGTCTGGACACGTTTCATTTGGGTTGAAAGCAAACGTGACTGAAACGGCATTTCCGGTACGTACGGTCACAAAGGCACTGTGGTCTTGTTAGAACAAATAAGAAATGCGATTATAAAAGATGAAATCAGAAGAGCTGAGAACAGGATGTCAAATATCGGTTTGAGGTAAAGAAAGTAAAGTGATGAGTATGACAGGTTTGTTTACCGCAGTTTCCAAAATCACGTTTTTCTCACCTTCGTGCATTTTGGGACACCTGGTGCATTCTTTTAAATACATCCGTACTTCAACTACAGTCTCATAATTTTATTGTCGTATTTACTGTATGGAGCCCGGCATGGCCAGGTGGTCAAGGCACTCAACTCTTAATCCGAGTGTCACGGTCTCGAATCTCGGTTGCACCAAACATGCTTGCCCTTTCAGCCGTGGGGCGTTATAATGTGAGGGTCAATCCCGCTATTCGTTGGTAAAAGAGTAGCCCAACAGTTGGCTGTGGGTGGTCATCAATAGCTGCCTTCCCTCTAATCTTACGCTACTAAATTAGGGACGACTAGCGCAGATAGTCCTCGTGTAGTTTTGCGCGAAATTTTAAAAACGAACAAGCAATTTACTGTATAATATTTGTTTTATTTTTAAGCCTTTGATTTTTATAAACAGCCACTCACCCCTAATCATACAATTTTAACTCCATTTTAATTATATATGATTTATTTCGCTATGGTTACTTATTACTTATTATGGTTACTTGTTACTCATTTTGGTTACTTGTCACTCATTATGGTTACTTATTGCTTATTATGGTTACTTGTTACTTATTATGAATGCTTGTTACTTATTATGGTTACTTGTTACGTATTATGGTTACTTGTTACTTATTGTGGTTACTTGTTTGTTACGTATTATGGTTACTTGTTACGTACTATGGTTACTTGTTACTTATTATGGTTACTTGTTACGTATTATGGTTACTTGTTACTTATTATGGTTACTTGTTACGTATTATGGTTACATGTTACTTATTATGGTTACTTGTTACGTATTATGGTTACTTGTTACGCATTATGGTCACTTGTTACTTATTATGGTTACTTGTTACGTATTATGGTTACTTGTTACGTATTATGGTTACTTCTTACTTATTATGGTTACTTGTTACGTATTATGATTACTTCTTACTTAATATGGTTACTTGTTACGTATTATGGTTACTTGTTACGTATCATGATTACTTCTTACTTAATGTGTTTACTTGTTACGTATTATGGTTACTTCTTACTTATTATGGTTACTTTTTACGTATTATGGTTACTTCTTACTTATTATGGTTACTTTTTACGTATTATGGTTACTTCTTACTTATTATGGTTACTTGTTAATATATATGTTTAAATCCTCTTCATATTGCTGTCATTAACGGTATTTAAACATCAACAACGTTCATTTTTCTATACGTAACAATAATTATATCTTTGCTTTATGGTAAAAAGTACCCTAGCTAAATGTACGTGGCTGCTCTGTAATCTATTTTTCTACACAGATTTCAGGTAACTTGTGCTAATTCAAATCTCTCAATTATAACTTGTATTTGCATCAATCTGTGTTTATGGCCTGGCATGGCCAGGTGGGTTAAGGTGTTCGACTCGTAATCTGAGAGTTGCGGGTTCGAATCCCCCTCGCATCTAATATGCTCGCCCTTTCAGCCGTGGGGGCGTTACAATGTGTGGTTAATCCTACTGTTCGTTGGTAAAAGAGTAGCCCAAGAGTCGGCGGTGGTTGGTGATGACTAGCTGCCTTTCCTCTAGTCTTACACTGCTAAATTAGGGACGACTAGCGAAGATAGCCCTCGAGTAGCTTTGCGCGAAATTCAAAAACAAACAAACAAACAATATTAATAGCCCTGAAGTGGCACAGCGGCATGTCTGTGGACTCACACGTTAAAAACCGGAGTTCCATATTCGTGGTGCGCAAAGCACAGATAGCCCATTGTGGAGCTTTGTGCTTAATTATAAATAATCAATCAGAAGCCTTCTAAGTAACTCTTTTAATTTGTTGCAATCAGGTCTTTCAGTTTCTTAAGATTATTTACCTACTTTAATATATTTTTTCATAAGCTGTCATGTCCATACTGTGGAAAGGGCTTTTCATTTTTATACAAAAGTCCATCAAAAACCGTAAATTAGATTAGAATTTATTTTAAAATAAAAACTTCAAAGAAAAGAAAAAGGGAAGGATACGCATTTGCAATTTGAATATTGGTTAGTCTTACGCACGAGCTCTTCAGAAATCAAAAATGGTTACAGTTACTGGACAAGAAAACAATACATGCAAATTTTTAACACTGTTAACTGCAAGTACATTATACAATATTGATCTTATAACATCGTGGAAAGACAAAAAGTGCAAATGAGTTCAGTTCCATGAGAAGGTTCGTGATGAATTTTGGTTTAAAGAACTGAACTGGGCCCGGCGTAGCCAAGCGTGTTAAGGCGTGCGACTCGTAATCTGAGGTTCGCGGGTTCGCATCCCGGTCGCGCCAAACATGCTCGCCCTTCCAGCTGTGGGAGCGTTATAATGTGACGGTCAATCCCACTATTCGTTGGTAAAAGAGTAGCCCAAGAGTTGGCGGTGGGTGGTGATGACTAGCTGCCTTTCCTCTAGTCTTACACTGCTAAATTAGGGACTGCTAGCACAGATAGCCCTCGAGTAGCTTTGTGCGAAATTCCAAAACAAACAAACAAACAAAAGAACTGAACTGTCAAGTCTTGAATTTGTTGGATAACATATTTACAGATATACTACCAATTTGTGAAAAATTAGTACTTGAGAGCTGTATTAGGTAAGTGTTTGAAGTTTAATTAATGTGATATCTGCAGTGAACATTGCTGTAGATGCAAAGGTGTAGTTTGGAAACGCTTTTCTGTTGGTGAACTTGATAGCTCTGCAAAGTCGAAACTAAAGGTCAGAAGTTTTTATGTGAATAGAATGTTGGTGATTATTTTTTTGGCCTGTCTTTTTAGAATGATACTTCTATTCAGTGCTCTGATGGGTTTTATGCGCTACAAGCATATGGCCTTTTTAGTGACGCTCAACGATATCCTTTCATCTAATTCTATTCTTTCTTGAAATATATTGATTTAACTACAAGGGTTTTAAGACGACGAATTTTCTAAAACCTTCGTTTTTTTTCTCCAATCCTTCAACGGCTGAAAATAACATTCGTATCTCTTCGCTACGTAACACCATGCTTTCTGAACCTGCTTTCGGCTAAAAATTCCATATACGTTTTCCTTCGCCCATTGATAATGTTATTTTTTATCACATATATTTCGAAAATTATCAAAGGTCTGTTAATTTATTTTTGAATTTCGCGCAAAGCTCAACTTAAACGTTTTGTGTGTGTTTATAAACGAATGTGAAATGGCCCCTTGGCAGACTGAAACGTTTGTGTTTAACGTATATCGTGTGTGTGGTTTCTTATTGCAAAGCCACATCGAGCTATCTGCTGAGTCAACCGACGGGACTCGAACCACTGATTTTAGCGTTGTAAATCCGTAGACTGACCAGCGGCAAACTATAGTCATTTGTTTAGGGAATTCATTATTGACAAGATTTCAGATTTTAAAACACGTGGTGACTGGGGATCTCATCGTCTGCTTTTTAAAGCAGAATTAGTTTAAATAATAGTACATTGTGGAGAGATTCTAATTGAAACTAAAAGATCTATAATCAATTTACATGTCGTAAGGCGTCAGTATTAGGCTTAATATATTTTTGAACACTGTATTCTTTTATCTAGTCCCTTAGGTGGTGAGGGCTATCGACTCGTAATGTGAGAGTCGTGGGTTCGAATCTCCGTCACATCAAACGTGCTTATCCTTTCAGCCGTGAATCCAATCCCATTGTTCGTTGGTAAAAGAATAGCCTAAGAGTTGGCTAATCTTACGCTGCTAAATGAGGGATAACTAGCGCAGATAGCTCTCGTGTAGCTTTGCGCGAAATTCAAAAATAAATTAACAGACCTTTGATAATTTTCGAAATATATGTGAATGGAACACTACTTCAGACTGCCCCATCGGCAAAATTTTTAGGTCTAACCTGTGACTCAAAATTAACTTGGATTAACCATGTAAACGAAATTAAAAATAAAGTCTGTCGAAGAACCAAGTATGCTATAAGTCTAACTGACAAGAACAGTGGATCATCTACAGACAATATACTAAAAATCTACAAAACATACATTAGACCAGTAATAGACTATACAGCTCCAGCATGGATAACTGTAAGTGATAAAACAATTAAAACCAAGCTACAAACAATACAAACAGTATACAGAGTTCCCAGAACAACATCGTCTAAATTTATACACAAATATTCAAACATATCAGATAGATTCCTACATGGTACAATAACGTACTTCGATAAAAAATTGGATGAAAAATGAATTACAATGCGAACTAGATAGAAACCTCATGCATGATGAAGTTAGTCCTAAACATATATCCCCAGTCAATTTATATTTTAAATGTAAAAATAAATAAATAAAAATAATAAAAATTAATTTTAAAAAAGCGCCACCAACAAACTTGATGTTCTGCTGATAGAGCAAAATAACAACCATATATGTACCACAATACATGGATATTGCCCTGAAAAGGATCAGAATAATATTCAGTTCACTCTGACCTAAAAATAAAATAATTACAAATTTCAATACTGCAAGATCACGGGAAGGAGGAAGAGGTTATAGAGAACCTGACCCTCCAGGGTATGAACATATCATACCCAAACACCGAGAGAGAGAGATAATTTTCGAGTCTTGTTTATTTTCTTTATAATTTCGCGCAAAGCTACACGAGGGCTATCTGCGCTAGCCTTCACTAATTTCTCAGTGTAAGACTAAAGGGAAGACAGCTAGTCATCACCATCCACCGCCAACTCTTGGGGTACTCTTTTACCAACGAATAGTTGGATTGATCGTCACGTTATAACGCTCCTACTGGTGAAAGGCCGAGAATGTTTGGTGCGACCGGGATTTGAACCCGCGACCCTCGGATTACGAGTCGAACGCCTAAATCCACCTGGCTATACTGGGCCTTTTCGAACCTTTGTGTATAATAATAGTATTCTAGTCACATTGCGTTCGCATTATCAGTTGCCCACAATGCATTTTGCTCAGTTTAGAGCTCCTTAGGTCTGATAGCATGCAACGAACACAGTAATGGTTCGAACATTATTTACATTTGTTAGAATAACAACTGCTTGTGGCTACCGGTAATGGATACAGACAACTTGATGTAACTTGAATACGATTATTATACACTTTTGAAAATTCCTAAGTAATTAAATAAATAATGTGTTAAAAGTATAGTACGTTTAGCACTTCTGTCTTACAACATTATAATTAATTATAATCACATTTTGCCATGTTGGAAAATGCGTTCCTACCGTAGCAATTGTTGTTGTAAGCGCTGACATGGTGGAATAAAACTATATTTTCGAGGATTGGTTTCTTTTGAATTTCGCGCAAAGTAACGCGAGGGCTATCTATGCTAGCCGTTCATAATATAGCAGTGTAAGACTCGAGGGAAGGCAGCTAGTCCTCACCGCCCACCGCCAACTCTTGGGCTACTCTTTTACCAACGAATAATGGGATTGATCGTCACATTATAACACCCCTCACGGCTGAAAGGGCAAGCATTTTTAGTGTGACTGGGATTCGAACCCGCGACCCTAGGATTACGAGTCGAGTGCCTTAAATACAATGAAGTTTCATGTAGGCGCATCTCTTAGTGACACAGCAGTAAGTCTGCAGGTTACAACGCAAAAATAACAAAAGCAAAACAAAAGTTTAAATACACGTGGAAGGTACAACTCAGATAGCTCATTCTGTAATTTTGGGCTTAATTATAATTTATACAAAAAACAAACCAACAATAATGAAGGTACTTTAATGAAAAATAATTTAATGAAATAATAACTTGAACGAATGTTCTACCTCAGCTGTACAGATGACGAACCTAAAATGCTTTAAATGAATGTTCTACCTTAGGTACACTTGTGACTATCCTGAAACCGCTTTTGGTAAGCTTTCTACCTCAAGTGTACAGACGGTAAACCTAAAACTGTTTTTGGTGAATGTTCTATCTCCTATCCAAAGACGATTAACGTAAGCTTTTATTGTTAAATGTCCTTCCATAAATGATCAGATGACTAAACTAAAACTGCTTTAGGTGATATTTTGTGTGATATTCAGCATATTCTATAATTTATATATGTTTTAGTGATATAAAATTATTTTCAATTTTTCGTTTATTTACTGTGTATACGGTGATCCAGTCATTGTTCTAATCGTTTTGTTTCTTTATTCGCTGGAATAAGTAATGTCTATTTCGCTCAAGGGGGTATTTTAGTAATGTATAGCATCAGGATTGAAAGGATTGGCAACTGTAGTATCCTTTGCTGGCCGAATTGACGTTGCCTAAATGTTGCAGCTGAACAACTGTGAGAGAGCGAAAGTCAAGATATGATGCTGTAAACTGGACTAAGTAACTGAGCTTACGTGCTAAATTTAGGTGCATTTTTTTTAGTCCAATTTTTTTCCAAAAGTAGTTTGATTGTATTTTATTCTAAAAGAAAGGTGGCTGTGGAGCAAAACGTTGTCTAGTAGAATCTCCGGTGATTCTGTCTGTGTAAATAAGTCTCATCATTTAACACACGTAATAGGAATGTCGAGTTTAGTTATCAGAATCAGCTTTACCTTCCTTATGTCCTTTCTTGTGTGTACAATCTCCGTTTAAGTCTCTCCATTATCTAGGAACACAACGATTCATTTTGATTGTTTAAAGCACATCTGTGGTCCGAAAATCTTGTAAGTTACTGGTTTGGTGTTATAAAGAGTTCATTACGATTTTTAATTTTATAATCTTAAGGGATTTAATCCAGTCAAGAATAATTTTTAACTAATTCTGGAAATTGTAAAGAAAAAGGCTATGAAAGAATAATACTATTGTGGATCTATGTGCCAACTGTTTTTTTATATAGTATATAATACAAAACAAAGTGGGTTCTTTTGAATTTAGCAGGAGAAGGAATGACATCTGATATCAAATGGCGGGAGTTCACTGTCCCTTTTGTAACACAGCCAAGACCCCAAAATGTGGATTACACTAATTCCGTAACAGGATACGAACTTTTTTTTTTTAAATTCTGGGCGAAGCTGTTCGATGGCTATTTGCGCTAGCCGTCCATAATTAGTGATGTCAGACTAGAGGGAAGGCAGCTAGTTGTCACCACCCACCGCCAACTCTTGGTCTAATCTTTTACCAAGTAATAGTGATAACGACCAACAATTATAATAGTCCCGTGACTGAAAGCGCGAACATGTTCATTCACGAGGATTCCAACACAGATTGCGAGTTGAGTTCCCTCACCACCAGTCCATCTCAGTAAAGTGTCATTGAACTATAAAAATGACTAACTCTGTTATTTGTTTAGCTTAATAACTAAGGTAAAAACAACATATTTAAGCATTTGATATTTTTAAAATAGCATTTAAACATATGTAAAAAAATCTTAATATAGTACACAGAAAGTAGCAATTAAAATAGTTTGTTAAAATCCACAGTTTAAGTCTTCAGAGTTAGTTCCAGCTTTATAATTTCACTTTAGACATTTCTTTCAGTCAGCTAAGAAACGAATGGTTCAGTTTTTATGTGTCACAAAAAACAGAAAAATAATTGAATCTACCTTTGAGTAGAATGCAAACAACTATGCTACAAAAAATGGCTCTCTCGCTGATTGAGTGGATAAAAAAAAACATTCTTTATATGTTCTTCCGTTTTATAGTGACTAGTTTTTTTGTTTGGCAAAGACCGTGATAAACTAAAGTAAAAGACTGTTAAAAATGTGCTCTGGTTCTCAGATGTAGTGTTTCCAAAGTGCAAACATAATTTGTACGTGATTTGTACTAATCTTTGCACATATATGGTATTTTAGTGTGATGAGATCTCTTTCTAAGTAAATATAGTTCAATACGTTCATTAACAGGAGTCTGGCCAGCACTGTAATGTGAGGGGAGTCTTTCCTTCCCCAAAGTGAGACGTTTTTTATACACATACACACGAATGTGGTTTCCGTGGAATTTCAGTGTTTATTTTAAAATATTAGAATATGGTGAAACTTTAGGCTTTTAAAATATCAAGATAATTCGACGACTTTCAACACGATTACGTTCCTGACTTATAAATATCATTCCCAAATTGAAGATTTCTTAGAATTTATATTTCTTCTCCAAATTATATTGATCCAGTTTCAACCATTTCTGGCATTTTCTCGAAGTTTCTTTATCCCGACATTTATTGTTATTATTCATTCAGTTCTACAATTAGGATTTCATTTCCGGTAAAAAAATATTTTTATTATTGAATTTTGTTTGTTTGTTTTGAATTTCGCGCAAAGCTACACGAGGGCTATTTGTGCTAGCCGTCCCTAATTTAGCAGTGTAAGACTAGAGGGAGGCAGCTAGTCATCACCAACCACCGCCAACTTTCGGGCTACTCTTTTACCAACGAATAGTATGATTGACCGTCACATTATAACACCCCCACGGCTGAGAGAGCGAGCATGTTTGGTGTGATGGGGATTCAAACCCGCGGATTACGAGTCGAGTGCCTTAACCACCTGGCCGTGCCGAGCCTTTTATTATTGATGTAAATCAATTCACTTATCAAAGTATAACAGGTTTATATAATTGGCGAAATAACAAATCGCTCATATTTTGCATGAAATCACATTTTAACTCCACTTAATTTCATATGTTTGGAAGGCTCGATCGATTCCAAGTAATTCAGCTTTTAAAATTGAATCGGTTTCTAGTATTACCCAAGATTCATTGTGTCGTGGAGAGACGTCAGCTTGAGTCAGTCCCGTTGTGTGTTTGTTGGTTATTATTATGATAAGTAACTCACTGAAATGTTGAGTTTCAATACAGTCTGTAATTTATATTTATCTTCTTCATAATTGTCATGTTTATGTCCTTTAAGACACCAATATTTGTTTGTAAACTGAGTTTACAAAATGTTTTGTAATGAATTTTAAAGTGTGAATCAATCATTACCTTTTTAAATTAATAATCCGAACAAATTGAAGTAAAGAACAAAATAGAAGGTATATATATATATTAACTAAGAATCACCCTATCCAACTAACATTTACACTAAAGGTTTCACTGTCACTTTTATAACGCACATATAACTTAAAGCGTGCGATTATTTTGTGATATTGCACGGATTCGAACTAACCTCGCCAGCTTCGAAGTCATCAGCTGTACCACAGGGTCAAGGGTCAAACCTCCTCCAATTATGAGACTTTTTTTCTTCCTTATTCTTTTTTCTGATATCAGAGGAAACATATTTATATAAATTTATAAAGACACGAAGGTAATAAGAATTCCAGATTCGATTCTGTTGCTGAACACTTTGTACCCTTTCAGCTGTGGACACTTTTAAAAAGTGACAGTAATTTCCTTCAGAGTAGTTCTGTTGGTGTTGAGTACTGCTATTTATTTTCACTCCAGGGCTGAAGGTGTAAATCTGGGCTAACTATTCCCGCAACTTGGATCTCATGTATCGCAAAAGGCGACTTTCAAGTTTAATATATCATATACTATACTGATTATTTTTACACAACGGCCAGTGGTTCTAGTGTTAGAGCTTTGTTTTTCCCTTAACATTTGAATTTTTGGGTTAGCCGAAGTTTTGAATAAAATATTTTATTAAACATAATATTTTTCTTATATTCCTACATTTTTTGTATCATCAAAAATATTATGCAGATATATTTGTTAACCCTTAAAAGGTTGCCCTCCTCAATTGCTGGCGCCGGCTATTACAATCCTGCTGTTTAAGGTATAAGAAAGAATGTTTTACTAAGAGATGATTGTGTTAACAGAAATAGTCAATAATGAACCTGACTTCTCTTTCAGAGTTATAAATCTACTAAATGTTTGTTTTGTACAAACAAAGCTACTCGAGGGCTATCTGTGCTAGCCGTCCCTAATTTTGCAGTGTAAGACTAGAGGGAAGGCAGCTAGTCATCACAACCCACCGCCAACTGTTGGGCTACTCTTTTACCAACGAATAGTGGGATTGATCGTAACATTATAATGCCCCCACAGCTGGAAGGGCGAGCATGTTTGGCGCGAAGGGGATGCGAACACGCGACCCTCAGATTACGAGTCGCACGCCTTAACATACCTGACTATGTCGGGCCACATTTACCAATGAAAAGGTTAGATGCAAAAACTTTATTACGCTTGAGGCGATGTTCAGTTGCTTATTGCGAAATAAAATCTGAAATCTGGATTAAGTCAATCAGTCGTGCTCATTGGTGGAGACACTTACCTTTTAGCGGTTTTGCTGCTCATTTGTGAAGACACTTACCTTCTAGCAGTTTTGTTGCTCATTTGTGAGAACACTTACCTTCTAGCAGTTTTGCTGCTCATTGGTGAAGACACTTACCTTCTAGCGGTTTTGTTGCTCATTGGTGAAGACACTTACCTTTTAGCGGTTTTGCTGCTCATTTGTGAAGACACTTACCTTCTAGCAGTTTTGTTGCTCATTTGTGAGAACACTTACCTTCTAGCAGTTTTGCTGCTCATTGGTGAAGACACTTACCTTCAGTCGTGATCATTGGTGAAGACACTTACTTTTTAACGGTTTTGTTGCTCATTGGTGAAGACACTTACCTTCTAGCGGTTTTGCTGCTCATTTGTGAAGACTCTTACCTTCTAGCAGTTTTGTTGCTCATTTGTGAGAACACTTACCTTCTAGCAGTTTTGCTGCTCATTGGTGAAGACACTTACCTTCAGTCGTGATCATTGGTGAAGACACTTACTTTTAACGGTTTTGTTGCTCATTGGTGAAGACACTTACCTTCTAGCGGTTTTGCTGCTCATTTGTGAAGACACTTACCTTCTAGCAGTTTTGTTGCTCATTTGTGAGAACACTTACCTTCTAGCAGTTTTGCTGCTCATTGGTGAAGACACTTACCTTCAGTCGTGGTCATTGGTGAAGACACCTTCTAGCGGTTTTGTTGCTCATTTGTGAAGACACTTACTTTCTAGCGGTTTTGTTGCTCATTGGTGAAGACACTTACCTTCTAGCGGTTTTGTTGCTCATTGGTGAAGACACTTACCTTTTAGCGGTTTTGCTGCTCATTTGTGAAGACACTTACCTTCTAGCAGTTTTGTTGCTCATTTGTGAGAACACTTACCTTCTAGCAGTTTGCTGCTCATTGGTGAAGACACTTACCTTCAGTCGTGGTCATTGGTGAAGACATCTTATAGCGGTTTTGTTGCTCATTTGTGAAGACACTTACCTTCAGTCGTGGTCATTGGTGAAGACACCTTATAGCGGTTTTGTTGCTCATTTGTGAAGACACTTACTTTCTAGCGGTTTTGTTGCTCATTGGTGAAGACACTTACCTTCTAGCGGTTTTGTTGCTCATTGGTGAAGACACTTACCTTTTAGCGGTTTTGCTGCTCATTTGTGAGAACACTTACCTTCTAGCAGTTTTGCTGCTCATTGGTGAAGACACTTACCTTCAGTCGTGGTCATTGGTGAAGACATCTTATAGCGGTTTTGTTGCTCATTTGTGAAGACACTTACCTTCAGTCGTGGTCATTGGTGAAGACACCTTCTAGCGGTTTTGTTGCTCATTGGTGAAGACACCTTTTAGCGGTTTTGTTGCTCATTGGTGAAGACACTTACCTTCTAGCGGTTTTGCTGCACTTTGTTAAAACGCCATTCAGAGCAAGTGAAAAACATTTGAAATATAGAAAAGAAAAACTCATCTAGGGGTTGATGTTAGTGGTCTTGTCGTATTTGTACATGAGGCTCGGCATGACCACCTGGTCAGGGCCATTGATTCACAATTTGAAGGTCGCGGGTCCAAATCCCCTACTCACCAAACATCCTCACCCCTTTCAGCTGTGGGGGCGTTATAATGTGACGGTCATTCCTACTATTCGTTGGTTAAAAGAGTAACCCAAGAGTTGGCGGTAAGTGGTGATGAATAGCTGCCTTCCCTCTATTCTTGCACTGCTAAATTGGGGACGGCTATCGCAGATAGCCCTCGTGTAAATTTGTACGAAATGTAAAACAAACCAGATATAATTACTCCGGACTGGAGATGACGGATTCTCCAGGTCTCCCTTTCTAAACAAAGCGATTTCTTCTCCATTATCAGTTGTACTTATAAAATTGATATTTACCTTCAAAAACTACTTATAGGAAACATGAATTATAACACTCGCTGGGTTGTAGAGTTTAGAGGTGTAATCTACACTAGTTCAAAATGTAACATATAGAAAGGGCAATGATAGAGGTGAACTCTGAGGGACGTTCCACAGTGAATGCTGCACTGAAGTAATAATTCAAGTTCATAAAACGTGCGTTGTATTGCTTGTTTTATGAGATTTGTCTGATGATACATCACACTCATGAGTTTTAAGACAAATTATTTGTGTGTGTGTGTGTTTTCCTTGTAGCAAAGCCATATTGGGCTATCTACTGAGTCCACAGCGGGGAATCGAAACCGTGATTTTAGCGTTGTAAGTCCATAGACTTACAGTGGGGGCCCAAATTATTTGGGGAACTTTTACTCTAAGAGCTTTATGAATAGGAAATTTATGTTTATTTATATATATATTTCCTCTTCCTATGGCATTTTAGTCGTTTCGTATATTGTTCTTTCTGGATACAAAGCATTTGGAATTATTTTTATTGAATTTTTTTAAGGCTTAGCCATTTGCTTGTGTGAGATTCACTGTACTATAGTTAAGAATAATGTGATGGAACATTTTAAAAAAACTGTGAGCTAAGATACATGAGTTTAAACATAACACAGTTACTGAAAGAAAAATGTTAACCACTAGATATTGCTTACGTTTCAAAAATATTCCGTACAAATAAGAAAAAATTATAATAAGCGGTTGAAAATTTCGAAATTTATTAAATGAAACGTTAAATGTACGAGAAGACACGCATGAGGTTAATGAAAGAAGATAGCAAAAAACTAATGGGAAAACCTTAGATGGAGAGCAGACACATCTGAAGATCAGAAAAGAAACAGAGAAACTCGTTTTAAAAGTAAAAAGAAACACGTGAAAGAATTCCTGAACAAGGTCACATGAGTGTTGGAAAGTTCGCAGCTGCTACGGTGAAAAGCTTACACTTTAAATGTTCACAGGTACAAATATTTAAGTTATTTTATCGAGTGTGTCATAAAAAAAAATTCAAATGAATTTATTCTCTTTGTGTGTGCAGTAAAGAACAAGATATGCTCATAAACCAAAGTGTTAAAATATTTCACCGTTTTTAATTCGTTCTAATGGAGGTACTTAGAAAAGAGTCGTCGCTGTCTTGACAACAAGAAGAAAGAAAATTTAAATGGGGTGTGACACGCAGGCGCTGATCATTTGCAAACATTAAGTTGATTAATCTCAGACCCAGCGAGAGAAGAATGAACTTTTTTTTTTTTTTCTATGTAGTGGTAATGCAGAATGTGTAGGCTGTAAAATATTAAAATGAAAATTCGTGACTGTAAATCATGTTCTGTTACAGGGTAGAATAAATTCGGATACGCATCATGTGTCTCATTTTACTACATACGGTGCGTGACATTTTCTTCTGAATTTAATACTGAACAAAATTTTGATTAACATTTTTAGAATCATATCATTTTAAAATATTCATATGGCACACGGGTTTCATATGTACATATAACTATATAAGGTAGAAATTAATTATGTTCGTAACTTGTAGAAATGTTTATTTATATGTATGGCAGTCGTATATGCAGTTTCGTTGTCGTGGCCCGGCTGGACATATTTTGAATTATATGTGAATGCTAATTTAGATAAGCCGAGCAATGGAGATTCAAATACTAGATGAATAATCCAAATTCATTAAAATCTACTATCCAGCGCTTAGAAAATTCCAAGTTGGATCTGCAGGAAAGATTTATTGGGTTTCGTCCATAAATAGTCGACAGGTACAAATAAGTTATGTGATTAATTTTTTTAGACCAGTATCTTACAGTGTTTTAAAGTGTTATTTTATTGTGTGTGTGTGTTTTCTTATAGCAAAGCCACGTCGGTCTGTTTGTTAGTCCACCGAGGGGTTTGGTTTGTTTTGAATTTCGCGCAAAGCTGCACTAGGGCTATTTGCGCTAGCCGTTCCCTAATTTAGCAGTGTAAGACTAGAGAGAAGGCAGCTAATCATCACCACTCACCGCCAACTCTTGGGCTACTCTTTTACCAACAAATAGGGGATTGATTGTAGCATTATAACTCCCCCATGGCTGAAAGGGCGAGGATGTTTGGTGTGATGGGGAATCGTACCCGCAACTCTCAGATTACGAATGCCTTAACTACCTGGAATTTGAACCCGCGACCCTCACTCTACGAGTAGAGTGCCCTAACCACTTGGCCATGCTGGGCCCCACCGAGGGAAATCGAACCCCTGAGTTTAGCGTTGTAACTCCGTAGAGTTACCGCTGTACCAGCGAGGGGACTATTTTATTGTATTGTTTTACTCTGTTGTCAGTGTTGAATATTCAAAGTTGAGAATAAGTAATATTTTACTGTGTGTATAATCTACTGACACGAAGGGGAGTATTTTAAGTTATAAAACTATAATTATTAACAGTTTTACGATTTGAAATTTTCCCTTTTTCAACACATAAGAACTAGCACTACCATAAACCAAGAATTACAAATAACGGTCTTTCATTCCACTTGGTCCCGGCATGGCCAAGCGTGTTAAGGCGTGCGACTCGTAATTTGAGGGTCGCGGGTTTGCATCCCCGTCACGCCAAACATGCCCTTTCAGACGTGGGGGCCTTATAATGTGACGGTCAATCCCACTATTCGTTGGTAAAAGAGTAGCCCAAGAGTTGGCGGTGGGTGGTGATGACTAACTGCCTTCCCTCTAGTTTTACACTGCTAAATTAGGGACGGCTAGCGCAGATAGCCCTCGAGTAGCTTTGTGCGAAATTCAAAACAATTCATTCTAATTTGTTGTTTTGAATTTTGACTCAAAGCGGTAAAGATTACTTACGCATAGCCATCATTGTTTCTGATCTGATACGCTAGAGAAAAAACAACTAGTCAACAGCCCACCTTCAATTTTGGGACTATGTTTGTGTGCTGGGAAATGGGATGTGACGTCACTGTTGTGTAGTTCCTGTAGCTCCGAAGTATTGAGGATGATTTTGCGTCAACGGGACATGAACTGAAAACCGTCTAATTCACGGTCTTTACGTGTTAAACACTGCACCAAACCTAATGAACCGTTTTTATAAATGTTTGTAAGGTATGGCATTAATACGACTGAAGTCTATGTTACTAATGGAATAATAAGTTGACTGTTTCAAGTGTAGTGCGTATATTACTACCTTAATTGTCTTTTGACATCTATTTATTATAAAAACTTACGTAATGCTATGCATTGCTTTTTGGTACTTTCTAGCAGTGAATTAATGACTTTCTCTGTTAACAGATTAAACATTCAACTTGTCTCGTAAAGCAGCTTTCATAATGCTGAAATCTCAAAGTACTTTCATATTCATCTTCGTCCATAATTATTATGAACCTAAATTAATAACTGTTTTCGAGATTTGATGTTTATTCAGTTAGTATACGAGTCTTATAGATTCCCTGCTGATTTCCTGTTACAATCGTTCTAATTGCTAGAAAATGAGACCTGTCATGATTCTTGATGAACTCTGTATGTTCACTTTTGGAAGGTGATCAAGAAAGAAACAGGATATGTTGAAAAGTAACGAACCACACAAGTTGGACTTAATATACGGTGTTCGAACATAACTTATAAGCAGGGGAAGTTGACACATTTGTTAAAAATAACACAGAAGGAACAAATAAAGATGATATATTTCTAGGGCTAAGTTACATCAGTAAACAAATTAAGTTGTGATATTAAAAATTTTTGACTAATTTTCACTGGTTTACTGCTTTATCAGGAGGTGCCCCCCGCTAGTACAGCGGTAAGTCTACGGATTTACAACGCTAAAGTCAGGGGTTCGATTCCCCTCGTTGGGCTCAGCAGATAGCCCAATGTGGCTTTGCGATAAGAAAACACATACACACAGAAGCAAGAATGTCCCCCGCTAGTATAGCGGTAAGTTTCGGACTTACAACGTGAAAAGCAAGGGGATCGTTTCCCCTCGGTGGACTCAGTAGATAGCCCAATGTGGCTTTGCGATAAGAAAACACATACACACAGAAGCAAGAATGTCCCCCGCTAGTATAGCGGTAAGTTTCGGACTTACAACGTGAAAAGCAGGGGGATCGTTTCCCCTTGGTGGACTCAGTAGATAGCTCAATGTGGCTTTGCGATAAGAAAACACAAACACACAGAAGCAAGAATGTCCCCCGCTAGTACAGCGGTAAGTCTACGGATTTACAACGCTAAAGTCAGAGGTTCGATTCCCCTCGGTGGGCTTACCAGATAGCCCAATGTGGCTTTGCGATAAGAAAACACATACACACAGAAGCAAGAATGTCCCCCGCTAGTATAGCGGTAAGTTTCGGACTTACAACGTGAAAAGCAGGGGGATCGTTTCCCCTCGGTGGACTCAGTAGATAGCCCAATGTGGCTTTGCGATAAGAAAACACATACACACAGAAGCAAGAATGTCCCCCGCTAGTATAGCGGTAAGTTTCGGACTTACAACGTGAAAAGCAGGGGGATCGTTTCCCCTTGGTGGACTCAGTGGATAGCCCAATGTGGCTTTGCGATAAGAAAACACATACACACAGAAGCAAGAATGTCCTCCGCTAGTATAGCGGTAAGTTTCGGACTTACAACGTGAAAAGCAGGGGGATCGTTTCCCCTCGGTGGACTCAGTAGATAGCCCAATGTGGCTTTGCGATAAGAAAACACACACGCTTTTTCAGGATGCCATTAATTTTTTGAAGTTTCACGTTCTTTGATATATTGTGCGAAACAGAAATGCGTACTCGGATTACAAGGATAAAAACATTTCGAAAATTCATGCATGAATATATATGAATTACATTACTTTGTTGTTGTTGTTGTTTTGAATTAAGCACAAAGCTACACAATTGGCTATATGTTCTCTGCCCACAACAGGTATCGAAACAGGGTTTTTAGCGTTCTAACTCCGCAGACATACCGCTGAGCAACTGGGCCGCAAGTTATTGTTGTTGTTGTTTTGAATTAAGCACAAAGCTACACAATTGGCTATATGTTCTCTGCCCACCACAGGTATCGAAACCCGGTTTTTAGCGTTGTCAGTCCGCAGACATACCGCTGAGCCACTGAGGGGGCTACATTATTCTCACTATATAGTTGTCTAAAACCGATGTAAAGCTTGTTAGAAAATTAATTAGTGAGATGATGAAACATTTCGTCCATTAAAAAGCACAGAACTAATGAATTAGACAATATTTATTCATTTTAATTGGCCTACCAGATTCTCTCTAAGATAATTACATCTGAACTTTATTTTGTTATTTTCGGGATATTTAATTTAAAAAGAACAAACACGAGCGCTGCAAGGTTAAAATTGTAAATATTGGTTAACAGACGGAAAAATCACGGGTTTTTGTGATACGTTTTTACAATATAATAAAAATATAATATAACATGAGCTGTTCTTGTTTTGGAATGAAATAAGAAAAAAACTTTATATATTATTATACAATAGAGAACTGATTGATTGAAATAATAACATCAGATATTATTGTACAACAAAGAACTAGTTTGTGGAATGTAATAAGGAAACTTCAGATATTATAATACAACAAAGAAATGGTTTGTGGAATGTAATAAGGAAACTTCAGATATTATTGTACAACAAAGAACTAGTTTGTGGAATGTAATAAGGAAACTTCAGATATTATTGTACAACAAAGAACTAGTTTGTGGAATGTAATAAGGAAACTTCAGATATTATTGTACAACAAAGAACTGGTTGTGGAATGCAATAAGGAAAACATTAGATATTATTGTAGAACAAAGAACTAGTTTGTGGAATGTAATAAGGAAAACTTTAGATATTATTGTAGAACAAAGAACTGGTTTGTGGAATGTAATAAGGAAACTTCAGATATTATTGTTCAACAAAGAACTGGTTTGTGGAATGTAATAAGGAAACTTCAGATATTATTGTACAACAAAGAACTGGTTTGTGGAATGCAATAAGGAAAACTTTAGATATTACTGTACAACAAAGAACTAGTTTGTGGAATGTAATAACGAAAACTTTAGATATTATTGTACAACAAAGAACTGGTTTGTGGAATGTAATAAGGAAACTTCAGATATTATTGTACAACAAAGAACTGGTTTGTGGAATGTAATAAGGAAACTTCAGATATTATTGTACAACAAAGAACTGGTTTGTGGAATGCAATAAGGAAAACTTTAGATATTATTGTACAACAAAGAACTAGTTTGTGGAATGTAATAAGGAAACTTCAGATATTATTGTAGAACAAAGAAATGGTTTGTGGAATGTAATAAGGAAACTTCAGATATTATTGTACAACAAAGAACTGGTTTGTGGAATGCAATAAGGAAAACTTTAGATATTATTGTAGAACAAAGAACTAGTTTGTGGAATGTAATAAGGAAACTTCAGATATTATTGTACAACAAAGTACTGGTTTGTGGAATGCAATAAGGAAACTTCAGATATTATTGTACAACAAAGAACTGGTTTGTGGAATGCAATAAGGAAAACTTTAGATATTATTGTAGAACAAAGAACTAGTTTGTGGAATGCAATAAGGAAAACTTTAGATATTATTGTACAACAAAGAACTAGTTTGTGGAATGTAATAAGGAAAACTTTAGATATTGTAGAACAAAGAACTAGTTTGTGGAATGTAATAAGGAAACTTCAGATATTATTGTAGAACAAAGAACTAGTTTGTGGAATGTAATAAGGAAACTTCAGATATTATTGTACAACAAAGAACTGGTTTGTGGAATGTAATAAGGAAACTTCAGATATTATTGTACAACAAAGAACTAGTTTGTGGAATGTAATAAGGAAACTTCAGATATTATTGTACAACAAAGAACTGGTTGTGGAATGCAATAAGGAAAACATTAGATATTATTGTAGAACAAAGAACTAGTTTGTGGAATGTAATAAGGAAAACTTTAGATATTATTGTAGAACAAAGAACTGGTTTGTGGAATGTAATAAGGAAACTTCAGATATTATTGTTCAACAAAGAACTGGTTTGTGGAATGTAATAAGGAAACTTCAGATATTATTGTACAACAAAGAACTGGTTTGTGGAATGCAATAAGGAAAACTTTAGATATTACTGTACAACAAAGAACTAGTTTGTGGAATGTAATAACGAAAACTTTAGATATTATTGTACAACAAAGAACTGGTTTGTGGAATGTAATAAGGAAACTTCAGATATTATTGTACAACAAAGAACTGGTTTGTGGAATGTAATAAGGAAACTTCAGATATTATTGTACAACAAAGAACTGGTTTGTGGAATGCAATAAGGAAAACTTTAGATATTATTGTACAACAAAGAACTAGTTTGTGGAATGTAATAAGGAAACTTCAGATATTATTGTAGAACAAAGAAATGGTTTGTGGAATGTAATAAGGAAACTTCAGATATTATTGTACAACAAAGAACTGGTTTGTGGAATGCAATAAGGAAAACTTTAGATATTATTGTAGAACAAAGAACTAGTTTGTGGAATGTAATAAGGAAACTTCAGATATTATTGTACAACAAAGTACTGGTTTGTGGAATGCAATAAGGAAACTTCAGATATTATTGTACAACAAAGAACTGGTTTGTGGAATGCAATAAGGAAAACTTTAGATATTATTGTAGAACAAAGAACTAGTTTGTGGAATGCAATAAGGAAAACTTTAGATATTATTGTACAACAAAGAACTAGTTTGTGGAATGTAATAAGGAAAACTTTAGATATTGTAGAACAAAGAACTAGTTTGTGGAATGTAATAAGGAAACTTCAGATATTATTGTAGAACAAAGAACTAGTTTGTGGAATGTAATAAGGAAACTTCAGATATTATTGTACAACAAAGAACTGGTTTGTGGAATGTAATAAGGAAACTTCAGATATTATTGTACAACAGAGAACTGGTTTGTGGAATGCAATAAGGAAAACTTTAGATATTATTGTACAACAAAGAACTAGTTTGTGGAATGTAATAAGGAAAACTTTAGATATTATTGTAGAACAAAGAACTAGTTTGTGGAATGTAATAAGGAAACTTCAGATATTATTGTACAACAAAGAACTGGTTTGTGGAATGCAATAAGGAAACTTCAGATATTATTGTACAACAAAGAACTGGTTTGTGGAATGCAATAAGGAAAACTTTAGATATTATTGTAGAACAAAGAACTAGTTTGTGGAATGCAATAAGGAAAACTTTAGATATTGTACAACAAAGAACTAGTTTGTGGAATGTAATAAGGAAAACTTTAGATATTATTGTAGAACAAAGAACTAGTTTGTGGAATGTAATAAGGAAACTTCAGATATTATTGTAGAACAAAGAACTAGTTTGTGGAATGTAATAAGGAAACTTCAGATATTATTGTAGAACAAAGAAATGGTTTGTGGAATGCAATAAGGAAAACTTTAGATATTATTGTACAACAAAGAACTAGTTTGTGGAATGTAATAAGGAAACTTCAGATATTATTGTAGAACAAAGAACTAGTTTGTGGAATGTAATAAGGAAACTTCAGATATTATTGTAGAACAAAGAAATGGTTTGTGGAATGTAATAAGGAAACTTCAGATATTATTGTACAACAGAGAACTGATCAGTAGAATGCAATAAGGAAACTTCAGATATTATTGTACAACAGAGAACTGATCAGTAGAATGCAATAAGGAAACTTCAGATATTATTGTACAACAAAGAGGCAATTGTAAGAATGAAACTTCATAATCGAAGAAATACGTGTTTAAAATGAATATACTTTTTGAACAGTTGTTACATTAAAGATTTTATTATCGATTGATCATTTAATAACCGGACGTAACGCGCAGGCCTGGATTGAGTGCCGGTTGATTAACTTTCAATATCGCCAGACCTAGATGTATTTGTTGTTTTGCTTTCAATTGCTTTCGTTTATTGTACCAACTGTAGAGACTTGTATTGGAGTTTCTTGTTTTAATTTTTTTTTTTAAATATTCCCTTTACCAACATAACCCTAAACCTACCAAACTGATATTCCATAGCAAGTTTAACCTGTTCAGTGGCGTAGACGAGATAACTCGTCATAGTAATCGGTAACACAGTGCCACGGACGAGTTAATTCGTTCTCAATAATACCTAACAACTGCTAGATGACAGCACCATACATGCATTTGACCTACTTACAAATTGTTTCACTTTCGATCCAAAATGGCGTCACGAAAAAAGTTACAAAATGAAGAAGCATTAGAGTTGTATTGTATCAGCTGAAATACTTGGCAGTCAACAGGTTAATAATGTCCCGGAAATAGCAAACCACTTTGTTTGCTTCTTGCCTCCTGCGTTTTACATGTTATTGTGTCTCATTACCCTGTCTGAAACTGAGTTTGTTCATCTTACACCTCTTATGGAATTTGAATTGATTAGGTTATTTTTTCTTATAGCACGCCACATCATTCAAGTGGCTTACATACAAAGTTTTAAAATGTTTTATAACATTCTGTTTATTCATTTTTCACTGTATAAAAGTTTCCTGTCTTTGTCTACGGATAACGATTGTTTGAGTTTACGTATTATTAATGCGTTTTGTGTGACTTGTATGGTTATCGCCTTCATAATTTTAATGACAAGTTTGTCGTAATTGTCTTTAATATATTTCATTCAGCATAACGCATATGTATTGCGATTCGTGAATGTTCGTTATCAAACAGTAATTAATTATGTTTTTTTTTTCTCTCTCTGGATGATATATAGCTAAGCCTTTTACAATTTTATACTAAGCAAATTTTAGCTATATTTGACAGAATTATTCTACAAATAACCGAACCTGCAGTTGGTTTGATTAAATTAGCATAAGTCCAATATGAAAAGTAAGAACGTTGCAGTGCTTGTTTGTAAATATATTATGCATGCACGACTGTAGGAACAATTATAGAGCTAAACATTAAATAACAACAATGTTATGGACTGTGAAAAACAGAAAAAGTAATTATGAATATCGTTCTCGTCGGTTTCAGCTTGCACGTTCACGTGATGGATGGGTTTCAAGTGTTTCGTGAGGCAAACAGACTTAGTTCAATTCTGAAAACCCGGCTTCAAAGCATTAAAATGTATTGAAATTCGGTCAAAAAATGACGCCCAATGCGCGGGTGTGCTGCACGGGCGCCGTTCACGGACCGTCGGTCTTAAAACCTGCATATAGATATCACCGGCTTTAAGCAATTTCTTTTCATGTCAGTCTCCACACAAGAAGAATGATTAACGAGCTAAATTAATCTATGTGTTCGTTGGTACCGAGGATGAAGTACAACAATAGACTTAGCATTGGCTACTTCGAAGTAACATTTTGATATTAAACGTGATAAAGTGTCTGGAAAGAAATGGTCGGTAAACTAGCGATGCGCTGGTTGTCGTGTTTGTAAACGTGTTGTTTTCAGTAAAGTTACAAGTGGATATGGGATGGTAATTACCTGTAACTTTACATGACAAATTACTGTTGATGTTTGTCCTAGTTACACTCAAAATACGTACTTCATAATTGTTTGCATTAAGGTTTGTATTAGTCCAAGTGTGACGGAAATGAGTTAAACCCGGTTTCGCTGTTTGTTTTTGGTTTGTTTTGGAATTTCGCACAAAGCAACTCGAGGGCTATCTGTGCTAGCCGCACCTAATTTAGCAGTGTAAGACTAGAGGGAAGGCAGCTAGTCATCACCACCCACCGCCAACTCTTGGGCTACTCTTTTACCAACGAATAGTGGGATTGACCGTCACATTATAACGCCCCCACGGCTGGGAGAGCGAGTATGTTTGGCCCGACTCGGGCGCGAACCCGCGACCCTCAGATTACGAAGCGCACGTCTTAACGCGCTAGGCCATGCCAGGCCCCGGTTTCGCTGTTTCATATCCTTTACTGCGGTTTTACACCTCTAATATGATTATGTTCCATCTTCCCTCGTGTAGAGAGATAGAATGTAAGACGTTTAAGACTTTAGTTAGAAAACCCTACTGCAAGTGCGCTTTTGAGTAATGAATGATAGATGGATAGAAAGAGAAAATAACTTGTGTCAGTTCGTACGTAAGAAAGCTACTTTGCTTGATAGATTTGTCATATCAAGTATAAAATATTGTGTCTATTGTATACAGTATATAATATAGTATTATGTATAATTTCTGAAACTTTTATGTTTTATATAGTATGTTAAAGTATATATTTCTCTTCCTGTCTCTCTCTTTGTATATATATATATATGGCGTATGCAAGCCTCATCTTTGTAATTTTGTTATCATATGTAGTTTAACTCTTCTTTTATATATATACATATAAAAGGCGGGAATAACCTATTCAGTAATACATTGAACACTTGTCTCTGACGGATGTTTTAGTCGCATCTGTTTGGAAGGCAGTAAATATATCCTTTTCTTCACCGTCAAATAGTTATTGTATATAGCTGACCAATACACAATGTGACCTGCTTAAGAAAATGTGGTTTTGCTTTGGTTTTACGATGTAATTCCAAGAGATCATCACACAACCAGAGAACCATATTCCGTTCTATTCAACCCAAAAACGAATATTAAGAAATAAAACAACTTTATTGGTATTTCGGAACGACATTAAGCCCGCCAACAGTAGATTAAGTAAAAGAAACAAACTCCTGTTATTTAACCTTCAAACAGTATACCATGTAAAGGTAAACAAAATTACTATTAGTAAAACCTCAAACAATAGACTATGTACAGGAAACAAACTCTTATTAATAAACCTGAAACAATAAATCAAGTACTGAAAACAAACTCCTATTAATAAACCTGAAACAATAAATCAAGTACAAGAAACAAACTCCTATTAATAAACTTGAAACAATAAATCAAGTACAAGAAACAAACTCCTATTAATAAACCTGAAACAATAAATTAAGCACAGGAAATAAATTCCTATTAATAAACCTGAAACAATAAATCAAGTACAAGAAACAAATTCCTATTAATAAACCTGAAACAATAAATTAAGCACAGGAAATAAATTCCTATTAATAAACTTGAAACAATAAATCAACTACTGCAAACAAACTCCTATTAATAAACCTGAAACAATAAATCAAGTACAAGAAACAAACTCCTATTAATAAACTTGAAACAATAAATCAAGTACAAGAAACAAACTCCTATTAATAAACCTGAAACAATAAATTAAGCACAGGAAATAAATTCCTATTAATAAACCTGAAACAATAAATCAAGTACAAGAAACAAACTCCTATTAATAAACCTGAAACAATAAATCAAGTACAAGAAACAAACTCCTATTAATAAACCTGAAACAATAAATTAAGCACAGGAAATAAATTCCTATTAATAAACCTGAAACAATAAATCAAGTACTGAAAACAAACTCCTATTAATAAACCTGAAACAATAAATTAAGCACAGGAAATAAATTCCTATTAATAAACCTAAAACAATAAATCAAGTACAAGAAACAAATTCCTATTAATAAACCTGAAACAATAAATTAAGCACAGGAAATAAATTCCTATTAATAAACCTGAAACAATAAATCAAGTACTGAAAACAAACTCCTATTAATAAACCTGAAACAATAAATTAAGCACAGGAAATAAATTCCTATTAATAAACCTGAAACAATAAATCAAGTACAAGAAACAAATTCCTATTAATAAACCTGAAACAATAAATTAAGCACAGGAAATAAATTCCTATTAATAAACCTGAAACAATAAATCAAGTACAAGAAACAAATTCCTATTAATAAACCTGAAACAATAAATTAAGCACAGGAAATAAATTCCTATTAATAAACCTGAAACAATAAATCAAGTACAAGAAACAAACTCCTATTAATAAACTTGAAACAATAAATTAAGCACAGGAAATAAATTCCTATTAATAAACCTGAAACAATAAATCAAGTACAAGAAACAAACTCCTATTAATAAACCTGAAACAATAAATTAAGCACAGGAAATAAATTCCTATTAATAAACCTGAAACAATAAATCAAGTACAAGAAACAAATTCCTATTAATAAACCTGAAACAATAAATTAAGCACAGGAAATAAATTCCTATTAATAAACCTGAAACAATAAATCAAGTACTGAAAACAAACTCCTATTATTAAACTTGAAACAATAAATCAAGTACAAGAAACAAACTCCTATTAATAAACCTGAAACAATAAATCAAGTACAAGAAACAAACTCCTATTAATAAACCTGAAACAATAAATTAAGCACAGGAAATAAATTCCTATTAATAAACCTGAAACAATAAATCAAGTACTGAAAACAAACTCCTATTATTAAACCTGAAACAATAAATCAAGTACTGAAAACAAACTCCTATTAATAAACCTGAAACAATAAATCAAGTACAAGAAACAAACTCCTATTAATAAACCTGAAACAATAAATTAAGCACAGGAAATAAATTCCTATTAATAAACCTGAAACAATAAATCAAGTACAAGAAACAAACTCCTATTAATAAACTTGAAACAATAAATCAAGTACAAGAAACAAACTCCTATTAATAAACCTGAAACAATAAATTAAGCACAGGAAATAAATTCCTATTAATAAACCTGAAACAATAAATCAAGTACAAGAAACAAACTCCTATTAATAAACCTGAAACAATAAATTAAGCACAGGAAATAAATTCCTATTAATAAACCTGAAACAATAAATCAAGTACTGAAAACAAACTCCTATTAATAAACCTGAAACAATAAATCAAGCACAGGAAATAAATTCCTATTAATAAACCTGAAACAATAAATCAAGTACAAGAAACAAATTCCTATTAATAAACCTGAAACAATAAATTAAGCACAGGAAATAAATTCCTATTAATAAACCTGAAACAATAAATCAAGTACTGAAAACAAACTCCTATTAATAAACCTGAAACAATAAATTAAGCACAGGAAATAAATTCCTATTAATAAACCTGAAACAATAAATCAAGTACAAGAAACAAATTCCTATTAATAAACCTGAAACAATAAATTAAGCACAGGAAATAAATTCCTATTAATAAACCTGAAACAATAAATCAAGTACAAGAAACAAATTCCTATTAATAAACCTGAAACAATAAATTAAGAACAGGAAATAAATTCCTATTAATAAACCTGAAACAATAAATCAAGTACAAGAAATAAACTCCTATTAATAAACTTGAAACAATAAATTAAGCACAGGAAATAAATTCCTATTAATAAACCTGAAACAATAAATCAAGTACAAGAAACAAACTCCTATTAATAAACCTGAAACAATAAATTAAGCACAGGAAATAAATTCCTATTAATAAACCTGAAACAATAAATCAAGTACAAGAAACAAATTCCTATTAATAAACCTGAAACAATAAATTAAGCACAGGAAATAAATTCCTATTAATAAACCTGAAACAATAAATCAAGTACTGAAAACAAACTCCTATTATTAAACTTGAAACAATAAATCAAGTACAAGAAACAAACTCCTATTAATAAACCTGAAACAATAAATCAAGTACAAGAAACAAACTCCTATTAATAAACCTGAAACAATAAATTAAGCACAGGAAATAAATTCCTATTAATAAACCTGAAACAATAAATCAAGTACTGAAAACAAACTCCTATTAATAAACCTGAAACAATAAATTAAGCACAGGAAATAAATTCCTATTAATAAACCTGAAACAATAAATCAAGTACAAGAAACAAACTCCTATTAATAAACCTGAAACAATAAATTAAGCACAGGAAATAAATTCCTATTAATAAACCTGAAACAATAAATCAAGTACTGAAAACAAACTCCTATTATTAAACCTGAAACAATAAATCAAGTACTGAAAACAAACTCCTATTAATAAACCTGAAACAATAAATCAAGTACAAGAAACAAACTCCTATTAATAAACCTAAAACAATAAATTAAGCACAGGAAATAAATTCCTATTAATAAACCTGAAACAATAAATCAAGTACAAGAAACAAACTCCTATTAATAAACCTGAAACAATAAATTAAGCACAGGAAATAAATTCCTATTAATAAACCTGAAACAATAAATCAAGTACTGAAAACAAACTCCTATTATTAAACCTGAAACAATAAATCAAGTACAAGAAACAAATTCCTATTAATAAACTTGAAACAATAAATCAAGTACAAGAAATAAACTCCTATTAATAAACCTGAAACAATAAATTAAGCACAGGAAATAAATTCCTATTAATAAACCTGAAACAATAAATCAAGTACAAGAAACAAACTCCTATTAATAAACCTGAAACAATAAATCAAGTACTGAAAACAAACTCCTATTAATAAACCTGAAACAATAAATCAAGTACAAGAAACAAATTCCTATTAATAAACCTGAAACAATAAATCAAGTACAAGAATCAAACTCCTATTAATAAACCTGAAACAATAAATCAAGTACAAGAAACAAATTCCTATTAATAAACCTGAAACAATAAATTAAGCACAGGAAATAAATTCCTATTAATAAACCTGAAACAATAAATCAAGTACAAGAAACAAATTCCTATTAATAAACCTGAAACAATAAATCAAGTACAAGAAACAAACTCCTATTAATAAACTTGAAACAATAAATTAAGCACAGGAAATAAATTCCTATTAATAAACCTGAAACAATAAATCAAGTACTGAAAACAAACTCCTATTATTAAACCTGAAACAATAAATCAAGTACTGAAAACAAACTCCTATTAATAAACCTGAAACAATAAATCAAGTACAAGAAACAAACTCCTATTAATAAACCTGAAACAATAAATTAAGCACAGGAAACAAATTCCTATTAATAAACCTGAAACAATAAATCAAGTACAAGAAACAAACTTTTATTATTAAACCTGAAACAATAAATCAAGTACTGAAAACAAACTCCTATTAATAAACCTGAAACAATAAATCAAGTACCGGAAATAAACTCCTATTAATAAACCTGAAATAATAAATTAAGTACTGAAAACAAACTCCTATTAATAAACCTGAAACAATAAATCAAGTACTGAAAACAAACTCCTATTAATAAACCTGAAACAATAAATCAAGTACAAGAAACAAACTCCTATTAATAAACCTGAAACAATAAATTAAGCACAGGAAATAAATTCCTATTAATAAACCTGAAACAATAAATCAAGTACAAGAAACAAACTCCTATTAATAAACCTGAAACAATAAATCAAGTACCGGAAACAAACTCCTATTAATAAACCTGAAATAATAAATCAAGTAGTGAAAACATACTCCTATTAATAAACCTGAAACAATAAATCAAGTACAAGAAACAAACTCCTATTAATAAACTTGAAACAATAAATCAAGTACAAGAAACAAACTCCTATTAATAAACCTGAAATAATAAATTAAGTACTGAAAACAAACTCCTATTAATAAACCTGAAACAATAAATCAAGTACAAGAAACAAACTCCTATTAATAAACCTGAAACAATAAATCAAGTACCGGAAATAAACTCCTATTAATAAACCTGAAACAATAAATCAAGTACTGAAACAAACTCCTATTAATAAACCTGAAACAATAAATCAAGTACTGAAAACAAACTCCTATTAATAAACCTGAAACAATAAATCAAGTACAAGAAACAAACTCCTATTAATAAACCTGAAACAATAAATCAAGTACAAGAAACAAACTCCTATTAATAAACCTGAAACAATAAATCAAGTACTGAAAACAAACTCCTATTAATAAACCTGAAACAATAAATCAAGTACAAGAAACAAACTCCTATTAATAAACCTGAAACAATAAATCAAGTACCGGAAATAAACTCCTATTAATAAACCTGAAATAATAAATTAAGTACTGAAAACAAACTCCTATTAATAAACCTGAAACAATAAATCAAGTACTGAAAACAAACTCCTATTAATAAACCTGAAACAATAAATCAAGTACAAGAAACAAACTCCTATTAATAAACCTGAAACAATAAATTAAGCACAGGAAATAAATTCCTATTAATAAACCTGAAACAATAAATCAAGTACAAGAAACAAACTCCTATTAATAAACTTGAAACAATAAATCAAGTACAAGAAACAAACTCCTATTAATAAACCTGAAACAATAAATCAAGTACTGAAAACATACTCCTATTAATAAACCTGAAACAATAAATCAAGTACAAGAAACAAACTCCTATTAATAAACTTGAAACAATAAATCAAGTACAAGAAACAAACTCCTATTAATAAACCTGAAATAATAAATTAAGTACTGAAAACAAACTCCTATTAATAAACCTGAAACAATAAATCAAGTACAAGAAACAAACTCCTATTAATAAACCTGAAACAATAAATCAAGTACAAGAAACAAACTCCTATTAATAAACCTGAAACAATAAATTAAGTACTGAAACAAACTCCTATTAATAAACCTGAAACAATAAATCAAGTACTGAAAACAAACTCCTATTAATAAACCTGAAACAATAAATCAAGTACAAGAAACAAACTCCTATTAATAAACTTGAAACAATAAATCAAGTACAAGAAACAAACTCCTATTAATAAACCTGAAATAATAAATCAAGTACTGAAAACAAACTCCTATTAATAAACCTGAAACAATAAATCAAGTACAAGAAACAAACTCCTATTAATAAACCTGAAACAATAAATCAAGTACCGGAAATAAACTCCTATTAATAAACCTGAAATAATAAATCAAGTACTGAAAACAAACTCCTATTAATAAACCTGAAACAATAAATCAAGTACTGAAAACAAACTCCTATTAATAAACCTGAAACAATAAATCAAGTACAAGAAACAAACTCCTATTAATAAACCTGAAACAATAAATTAAGCACAGGAAATAAATTCCTATTAATAAACCTGAAACAATAAATCAAGTACAAGAAACAAACTCCTATTAATAAACCTGAAACAATAAATCAAGTACCGGAAACAAACTCCTATTAATAAACCTGAAATAATAAATCAAGTACTGAAAACAAACTCCTATTAATAAACCTGAAACAATAAATCAAGTACAAGAAACAAACTCCTATTAATAAACCTGAAACAATAAATTAAGCACAGGAAATAAATTCCTATTAATAAACCTGAAACAATAAATCAAGTACAAGAAACAAACTCCTATTAATAAACCTGAAACAATAAATCAAGTACCGAAACAAACTCCTATTAATAAACCTGAAACAATAAATCAAGTACCGGAAATAAACTCCTATTAATAAACCTGAAACAATAAATTAAGTACTGAAACAAACTCCTATTAATAAACCTGAAACAATAAATCAAGTACTGAAAACAAACTCCTATTAATAAACCTGAAACAATAAATCAAGTACAAGAAACAAACTCCTATTAATAAACCTGAAACAATAAATTAAGCACAGGAAATAAATTCTATTAATAAACCTGAAACAATAAATCAAGTACAAGAAACAAACTCCTATTAATAAACCTGAAACAATAAATCAAGTACCGGAAATAAACTCCTATTAATAAACCTGAAATAATAAATTAAGCAGAGGAAATAAACTCCTATTATTAAACCTGAAACAATAAATCAAGTACAAGAAACAAACTCCTATTAATAAACTTGAAACAATAAATCAAGTACAAGAAACAAACTCCTATTAATAAACCTGAAACAATAAATTAAGCACAGGAAATAAATTCCTATTAATAAACCTGAAACAATAAATCAAGTACAAGAAACAAACTCCTATTAATAAACCTGAAACAATAAATTAAGCACAGGAAATAAATTCCTATTAATAAACCTGAAACAATAAATCAAGTACAAGAAACAAATTCCTATTAATAAACCTGAAACAATAAATTAAGCACAAGAAATAAATTCCTATTAATAAACCTGAAACAATAAATCAAGTACAAGAAACAAATTCCTATTAATAAACCTGAAACAATAAATCAAGTACAAGAAACAAACTCCTATTAATAAACCTGAAACAATAAATCAAGTACTGAAAACAAACTCCTATTAATAAACCTCAAACAATAAATCAAGTACTGAAAATAAATTCCTATTAATAAACCTGAAACAATAAATCAAGTACAAGAAACAAACTCCTATTAATAAACCTGAAACAATAAATCAAGTACCGAAAATAAACTCCTATTAATAAACCTGAAACAATAAATTAAGCACAGGAAATAAACTCCTATTAATAAACCTGAAACAATAAATCAAGTACAAGAAACAAACTCCTATTAATAAACTTGAAACAATAAATCAAGTACAAGAAACAAACTCCTATTAATAAACCTGAAACAATAAATTAAGCACAGGAAATAAATTCCTATTAATAAACCTGAAACAATAAATCAAGTACAAGAAACAAACTCCTATTAATAAACCTGAAACAATAAATCAAGTACAAGAAACAAACTCCTATTAATAAACCTGAAACAATAAATTAAGCACAGGAAATAAATTCCTATTAATAAACCTGAAACAATAAATCAAGTACAAGAAACAAACTCCTATTAATAAACCTGAAACAATAAATTAAGCACAGGAAATAAATTCCTATTAATAAACCTGAAACAATAAATCAAGTACAAGAAACAAACTCCTATTAATAAACCTGAAACAATAAATCAAGTACAAGAAATAAACTCCTATTAATAAACCTGAAACAATAAATTAAGCACAGGAAATAAACTCCTATTAATAAACCTGAAACAATAAATCAAGTACAAGAAACAAACTCCTATTAATAAACTTGAAACAATAAATCAAGTACAAGAAACAAACTCCTATTAATAAACCTGAAACAATAAATTAAGCACAGGAAATAAATTCCTATTAATAAACCTGAAACAATAAATCAAGTACAAGAAACAAATTCCTATTAATAAACCTGAAACAATAAATCAAGTACAAGAAACAAACTCCTATTAATAAACCTGAAACAATAAATCAAGTACTGAAAACAAACTCCTATTAATGAACCTCAAACAATAAATCAAGTACTGAAAATAAATTCCTATTATTAAACCTGAAACAATAAATCAAGTACAAGAAACAAACTCCTATTAATAAACCTGAAACAATAAATCAAGTACCGGAAATAAACTCCTATTAATAAACCTGAAATAATAAATTAAGTACAGGAAATAAACTCCTATTAATAAACCTGAAACAATAAATCAAGTACAAGAAACAAACTCCTATTAATAAACTTGAAACAATAAATCAAGTACCGGAAATAAACTCCTATTAATAAACCTGAAATAATAAATCAAGTACAAGAAACAAATTCCTATTAATAAACCTGAAACAATAAATTAAGCACAGGAAATAAATTCCTATTAATAAACCTGAAACAATAAATCAAGTACAAGAAACAAATTCCTATTAATAAACCTGAAACAATAAATCAAGTACAAGAAACAAACTCCTATTAATAAACTTGAAACAATAAATTAAGCACAGGAAATAAATTCCTATTAATAAACCTGAAACAATAAATCAAGTACTGAAAACAAACTCCTATTATTAAACCTGAAACAATAAATCAAGTACTGAAAACAAACTCCTATTAATAAACCTGAAACAATAAATCAAGTACAAGAAACAAACTCCTATTAATAAACCTGAAACAAGAAATTAAGCACAGGAAACAAATTCCTATTAATAAACCTGAAACAATAAATCAAGTACAAGAAACAAACTCATATTATTAAACCTGAAACAATAAATCAAGTACTGAAAACAAACTCCTATTAATAAACCTGAAACAATAAATCAAGTACAAGAAACAAATTCCTATTAATAAACCTGAAACAATAAATCAAGTACAAGAAACAAAGTCCTATTAATCAACCTGAAACAATAAATCAAGTACAAGAAACAAACTCCTATTAATAAACTTGAAACAATAAATCAAGTACAGGAAACAAACTCCTATTAATAAACCTGAAATAATAAATTAAGCACAGGAAATAAATTCCTATTAATAAACCTGAAACAATAAATCAAGTACAAGAAACAAACTCCTATTAATAAACTTGAAACAATAAATCAAGTACAGAAACAAACTCCTATTAATAAACCTGAAACAATAAATTAAGCACAGGAAATAAATTCCTATTAATAAACCTGAAACAATAAATCAAGTACAAGAAACAAACTCCTATTAATAAACCTGAAACAATAAAATAAGTACAGGAAAAAATTCCTATTAATAAACCTGAAACAATAAATCAAGTACAAGAAACAAACTCCTATTAATAAACTTGAAACAATAAATCAAGTACAAGAAACAAACTCCTGTTAATAAACCTGAAATAATAAATTAAGTACTGAAAACAAACTCCTATTAATAAACCTGAAACAATAAATCAAGTACAAGAAACAAACTCCTATTAATAAACCTGAAACAATAAATCAAGTACCGGAAATAAACTCCTATTAATAAACCTGAAACAATAAATCAAGTACCGGAAATAAACTCCTATTAATAAACCTGAAATAATAAATTAAGTACTGAAAACAAACTCCTATTAATAAACCTGAAACAAGAAATTAAGCACAGGAAACAAATTCCTATTAATAAACCTGAAACAATAAATCAAGTACAAGAAACAAACTCATATTATTAAACCTGAAACAATAAATCAAGTACTGAAAACAAACTCCTATTAATAAACCTGAAACAATAAATCAAGTACAAGAAACAAATTCCTATTAATAAACCTGAAACAATAAATCAAGTACAAGAAACAAAGTCCTATTAATCAACCTGAAACAATAAATCAAGTACAAGAAACAAACTCCTATTAATAAACTTGAAACAATAAATCAAGTACAGGAAACAAACTCCTATTAATAAACCTGAAATAATAAATTAAGCACAGGAAATAAATTCCTATTAATAAACCTGAAACAATAAATAAAGTACAAGAAACAAACTCCTATTAATAAACTTGAAACAATAAATCAAGTACAGGAAACAAACTCCTATTAATAAACCTGAAACAATAAATTAAGCACAGGAAATAAATTCCCATTATTAAACCTGAAACAATAAATCAAGTACAAGAAACAAACTCCTATTAATAAACCTGAAACAATAAAGTAAGCACAGGAAAAAATTCCTATTAATAAACCTGAAACAATAAATCAAGTACAAGAAACAAACTCCTATTAATAAACCTGAAATAATAAATTAAGTACTGAAAACAAACTCCTATTAATAAACCTGAAACAATAAATCAAGTACAAGAAACAAACTCCTATTAATAAACCTGAAACAATAAATCAAGTACCGGAAATAAACTCCTATTAATAAACCTGAAACAATAAATCAAGTACCGGAAATAAACTCCTATTAATAAACCTGAAATAATAAATTAAGTACTGAAAACAAACTCCTATTAATAAACCTGAAACAATAAATCAAGTACTGAAAACAAACTCCTATTAATAAACCTGAAACAATAAATCAAGTAAAGAAACAAACTCCTATTAATAAACCTGAAACAATAAATTAAGCACAGGAAATAAATTCCTATTAATAAACCTGAAACAATAAATCAAGTACCGGAAACAAACTCCTATTAATAAACCTGAAATAATAAATCAAGTACTGAAAACAAACTCCTATTAATAAACCTGAAACAATAAATCAAGTACAAGAAACAAACTCCTATTAATAAACCTGAAACAATAAATTAAGCACAGGAAATAAATTCCTATTAATAAACCTGAAACAATAAATCAAGTACAAGAAACAAACTCCTATTAATAAACCTGAAACAATAAATCAAGTACAAGAAACAAACTCCTATTAATAAACCTGAAACAATAAATCAAGTACCGGAAATAAACTCCTATTAATAAACCTGAAATAATAAATCAAGTACTGAAAACAAACTCCTATTAATAAACCTGAAACAATAAATCAAATACTGAAAACAAACTCCTATTAATAAACCTGAAACAATAAATCAAGTACAAGAAACAAACTCCTATTAATAAACCTGAAACAATAAATTAAGCACAGGAAATAAATTCCTATTAATAAACCTGAAACAATAAATCAAGTACAAGAAACAAACTCCTATTAATAAACCTGAAACAATAAATCAAGTACCGGAAATAAACTCCTATTAATAAACCTGAAATAAGAAATTAAGCAGAGGAAATAAACTCCTATTATTAAACCTGAAACAATAAATCAAGTACAAGAAACAAACTCCTATTAATAAACCTGAAACAATAAATCAAGTACAAGAAACAAACTCCTATTAATAAACCTGAAACAATAAATTAAGCACAGGAAATAAATTCCTATTAATAAACCTGAAACAATAAATCAAGTACAAGAAACAAACTCCTATTAATAAACCTGAAACAATAAATTAAGCACAGGAAATAAATTCCTATTAATAAACCTGAAACAATAAATCAAGTACAAGAAACAAATTCCTATTAATAAACCTGAAACAATAAATTAAGCACAAGAAATAAATTCCTATTAATAAACCTGAAACAATAAATCAAGTACAAGAAACAAATTCCTATTAATAAACCTGAAACAATAAATCAAGTACAAGAAACAAACTCCTATTAATAAACCTGAAACAATAAATCAAGTACAGAAAACAAACTCCTATTAATAAACCTCAAACAATAAATCAAGTACTGAAAATAAATTCCTATTATTAAACCTGAAACAATAAATCAAGTACAAGAAACAAACTCCTATTAATAAACCTGAAACAATAAATCAAGTACCGGAAATAAACTCCTATTAATAAACCTGAAATAATAAATTAAGCACAGGAAATAAACTCCTATTATTAAACCTGAAACAATAAATCAAGTACAAGAAACAAACTCCTATTAATAAACTTGAAACAATAAATCAAGTACAAGAAACAAACTCCTATTAATAAACCTGAAACAATAAATTAAGCACAGGAAATAAATTCCTATTAATAAACCTGAAACAATAAATCAAGTACAAGAAACAAACTCCTATTAATAAACCTGAAACAATAAATCAAGTACAAGAAACAAACTCCTATTAATAAACCTGAAACAATAAATTAAGCACAGGAAATAAATTCCTATTAATAAACCTGAAACAATAAATCAAGTACAAGAAACAAACTCCTATTAATAAACCTGAAACAATAAATTAAGCACAGGAAATAAATTCCTATTAATAAACCTGAAACAATAAATCAAGTACAAGAAACAAACTCCTATTAATAAACCTGAAACAATAAATTAAGCACAGGAAATAAATTCCTATTAATAAACCTGAAACAATAAATCAAGTACAAGAAACAAATTCCTATTAATAAACCTGAAACAATAAATCAAGTACAAGAAACAAACTCCTATTAATAAACCTGAAACAATAAATCAAGTACTGAAAACAAACTCCTATTAATAAACCTGAAACAATAAATCAAGTACTGAAAATAAATTCCTATTATTAAACCTGAAACAATAAATCAAGTACAAGAAACAAACTCCTATTAATAAACCTGAAACAATAAATCAAGTACCGGAAATAAACTCCTATTAATAAACCTGAAACAATAAATTAAGCACAGGAAATAAACTCCTATTATTAAACCTGAAACAATAAATCAAGTACAAGAAACAAACTCCTATTAATAAACTTGAAACAATAAATCAAGTACCGGAAATAAACTCCTATTAATAAACCTGAAATAATAAATCAAGTACAAGAAACAAATTCCTATTAATAAACCTGAAACAATAAATTAAGCACAGGAAATAAATTCCTATTAATAAACCTGAAACAATAAATCAAGTACAAGAAACAAATTCCTATTAATAAACCTGAAACAATAAATCAAGTACAAGAAACAAACTCCTATTAATAAACCTGAAACAATAAATCAAGCACAGGAAATAAATTCCTATTAATAAACCTGAAACAATAAATCAAGTACTGAAAACAAACTCCTATTATTAAACCTGAAACAATAAATCAAGTACTGAAAACAAACTCCTATTAATAAACCTGAAACAATAAATCAAGTACAAGAAACAAACTCCTATTAATAAACCTGAAACAATAAATCAAGTACAGGAAACAAATTCCTATTAATAAACCTGAAACAATAAATCAAGTACAAGAAACAAACTCCTATTAATAAACCTGAAACAATAAATCAAGTACTGAAAACAAACTCCTATTAATAAACCTGAAACAATAAATCAAGTACAAGAAACAAATTCCTATTAATAAACCTGAAACAATAAATCAAGTACAAGAAACAAACTCCTATTAATAAACCTGAAACAATAAATCAAGTACAAGAAACAAACTCCTATTAATAAACCTGAAACAATAAATCAAGTACAGGAAACAAACTCCTATTAATAAACCTGAAACAATAAATTAAGCACAGGAAATAAATTCCTATTAATAAACCTGAAACAATAAATCAAGTACAAGAAACAAACTCCTATTAATAAACCTGAAACAATAAATCAAGTACAAGAAACAAACTCCTATTAATAAACCTGAAACAATAAATTAAGCACAGGAAATAAATTCCTATTAATAAACCTGAAACAATAAATCAAGTACAAGAAACAAACTCCTATTAATAAACCTGAAACAATAAAGTAAGCACAGGGAAAAAATTCCTATTAATAAACCTGAAACAATAAATCAAGTACAAGAAACAAACTCCTATTAATAAACTTGAAACAATAAATCAAGTACAAGAAACAAACTCCTATTAATAAACCTGAAATAATAAATTAAGTACTGAAAACAAACTCCTATTAATAAACCTGAAACAATAAATCAAGTACAAGAAACAAACTCCTATTAATAAACCTGAAACAATAAATCAAGTACCGGAAATAAACTCCTATTAATAAACCTGAAACAATAAATCAAGTACCGGAAATAAACTCCTATTAATAAACCTGAAATAATAAATTAAGTACTGAAAACAAACTCCTATTAATAAACCTGAAACAATAAATCAAGTACTGAAAACAAACTCCTATTAATAAACCTGAAACAATAAATCAAGTACAAGAAACAAACTCCTATTAATAAACCTGAAACAATAAATTAAGCACAGGAAATAAATTCCTATTAATAAACCTGAAACAATAAATCAAGTACAAGAAACAAACTCCTATTAATAAACCTGAAACAATAAATCAAGTACAGAAACAAACTCCTATTAATAAACCTGAAACAATAAATCAAGTACTGAAAACAAACTCCTATTAATAAACCTGAAACAATAAATCAAGTACAAGAAACAAACTCCTATTAATAAACCTGAAACAATAAATCAAGTACAGGAAATAAATTCCTATTAATAAACCTGAAACAATAAATCAAGTACAAGAAACAAACTCCTATTAATAAACCTGAAACAATAAATCAAGTACAAGAAACAAACTCCTATTAATAAACCTGAAACAATAAATCAAGTACCGGAAACAAACTCCTATTAATAAACCTGAAATAATAAATCAAGTACTGAAAACAAACTCCTATTAATAAACCTGAAACAATAAATCAAGTACTGAAAACAAACTCCTATTAATAAACCTGAAACAATAAATCAAGTACAAGAAACAAACTCCTATTAATAAACCTGAAACAATAAATTAAGCACAGGAAATAAATTCCTATTAATAAACCTGAAACAATAAATCAAGTACAAGAAACAAACTCCTATTAATAAACCTGAAACAATAAATCAAGTACCGGAAATAAACTCCTATTAATAAACCTGAAACAATAAATTAAGCACAGGAAATAAACTCCTATTAATAAACCTGAAACAATAAATCAAGTACAAGAAACAAACTCCTATTAATAAACCTGAAACAATAAATCAAGTACAAGAAACAAACTCCTATTAATAAACCTGAAACAATAAATTAAGCACAGGAAATAAATTCCTATTAATAAACCTGAAACAATAAATCAAGTACAAGAAACAAACTCCTATTAATAAACCTGAAACAATAAATTAAGCACAGGAAATAAATTCCTATTAATAAACCTGAAACAATAAATCAAGTACAAGAAACAAATTCCTATTAATAAACCTGAAACAATAAATTAAGCACAGGAAATAAATTCCTATTAATAAACCTGAAACAATAAATCAAGTACAAGAAACAAATTCCTATTAATAAACCTGAAACAATAAATCAAGTACAAGAAACAAACTCCTATTAATAAACCTGAAACAATAAATCAAGTACTGAAAACAAACTCCTATTAATAAACCTGAAACAATAAATCAAGTACTGAAAATAAATTCCTATTAATAAACCTGAAACAATAAATCAAGTACAAGAAACAAACTCCTATTAATAAACCTGAAACAATAAATCAAGTACCGGAAATAAACTCCTATTAATAAACCTGAAACAATAAATTAAGCACAGGAAATAAACTCCTATTAATAAACCTGAAACAATAAATCAAGTACAAGAAACAAACTCCTATTAATAAACTTGAAACAATAAATCAAGTACCGGAAATAAACTCCTATTAATAAACCTGAAATAATAAATTAAGCAGAGGAAATAAACTCCTATTAATAAACCTGAAACAATAAATCAAGTACAAGAAACAAACTCCTATTAATAAACCTGAAACAATAAATCAAGTACAAGAAACAAACTCCTATTAATAAACCTGAAACAATAAATTAAGCACAGGAAATAAATTCCTATTAATAAACCTGAAACAATAAATCAAGTACTGAAAACAAACTCCTATTAATAAACCTGAAACAATAAATTAAGCACAGGAAATAAATTCCTATTAATAAACCTGAAACAATAAATCAAGTACAAGAAACAAATTCCTATTAATAAACCTGAAACAATAAATTAAGTACAGGAAATAAATTCCTATTAATAAACCTGAAACAATAAATCAAGTACAAGAAACAAATTCCTATTAATAAACCTGAAACAATAAATCAAGTACAAGAAACAAACTCCTATTAATAAACCTGAAACAATAAATCAAGTACTGAAAACAAACTCCTATTAATAAACCTGAAACAATAAATCAAGTACTGAAAATAAATTCCTATTATTAAACCTGAAACAATAAATCAAGTACAAGAAACAAACTCCTATTAATAAACCTGAAACAATAAATCAAGTACAGGAAATAAACTCCTATTAATAAACCTGAAATAATAAATTAAGCACAGGAAATAAACTCCTATTAATAAACCTGAAACAATAAATCAAGTACAAGAAACAAACTCCTATTAATAAACCTGAAACAATAAATCAAGTACAAGAAACAAACTCCTATTAATAAACCTGAAACAATAAATTAAGCACAGGAAATAAATTCCTATTAATAAACCTGAAACAATAAATCAAGTACAAGAAACAAACTCCTATTAATAAACCTGAAACAATAAATTAAGCACAGGAAATAAATTCCTATTAATAAACCTGAAACAATAAATCAAGTACAAGAAACAAATTCCTATTAATAAACCTGAAACAATAAATTAAGCACAGGAAATAAATTCCTATTAATAAACCTGAAACAATAAATCAAGTACAAGAAACAAATTCCTATTAATAAACCTGAAACAATAAATCAAGTACAAGAAACAAACTCCTATTAATAAACCTGAAACAATAAATCAAGTACTGAAAACAAACTCCTATTAATAAACCTGAAACAATAAATCAAGTACAGAAAATAAATTCCTATTAATAAACCTGAAACAATAAATCAAGTACAAGAAACAAACTCCTATTAATAAACCTGAAACAATAAATCAAGTACCGGAAATAAACTCCTATTAATAAACCTGAAACAATAAATTAAGCACAGGAAATAAACTCCTATTAATAAACCTGAAACAATAAATCAAGTACAAGAAACAAACTCCTATTAATAAACCTGAAACAATAAATCAAGTACAAGAAATAAACTCCTATTAATAAACCTGAAACAATAAATTAAGCACAGGAAATAAACTCCTATTAATAAACCTGAAACAATAAATCAAGTACAAGAAACAAACTCCTATTAATAAACCTGAAACAATAAATCAAGTACAAGAAACAAACTCCTATTAATAAACCTGAAACAATAAATTAAGCACAGGAAATAAATTCCTATTAATAAACCTGAAACAATAAATCAAGTACTGAAAACAAACTCCTATTAATAAACCTGAAACAATAAATTAAGCACAGGAAATAAATTCCTATTAATAAACCTGAAACAATAAATCAAGTACAAGAAACAAATTCCTATTAATAAACCTGAAACAATAAATTAAGCACAGGAAATAAATTCCTATTAATAAACCTGAAACAATAAATCAAGTACAAGAAACAAATTCCTATTAATAAACCTGAAACAATAAATCAAGTACAAGAAACAAACTCCTATTAATAAACCTGAAACAATAAATCAAGTACTGAAAACAAACTCCTATTAATGAACCTGAAACAATAAATCAAGTACTGAAAATAAATTCCTATTAATAAACCTGAAACAATAAATCAAGTACAAGAAACAAATTCCTATTAATAAACCTGAAACAATAAATCAAGTACAAGAAACAAACTCCTATTAATAAACCTGAAACAATAAATCAAGTACTGAAAACAAACTCCTATTAATAAACCTGAAACAATAAATCAAGTACTGAAAATAAATTCCTATTATTAAACCTGAAACAATAAATCAAGTACAAGAAACAAACTCCTATTAATAAACCTGAAACAATAAATCAAGTACAAGAAACAAACTCCTATTAATAAACCTGAAACAATAAATTAAGCACAGGAAATAAATTCCTATTAATAAACCTGAAACAATAAATCAAGTACTGAAAACAAACTCCTATTAATAAACCTGAAACAATAAATTAAGCACAGGAAATAAATTCCTATTAATAAATTTGAAACAATAAATCAAGTACAAGAAACAAATTCCTATTAATAAACCTGAAACAATAAATCAAGTACAAGAAACAAACTCCTATTAATAAACCTGAAAAAATAAATCAAGTACTGAAAACAAACTCCTATTAATGAACCTGAAACAATAAATCAAGTACTGAAAATAAATTCCTAATATTAAATCTGAAACAATAAATCAAGTACTAAAAACAAATTCCTATTAATAAACCTGAAACAATAAATCAAGTACAAGAAACAAACTCCTATTAATAAACCTGAAACAATAAATCAAGTACTAAAACAAATTCCTATTATTAAACCTGAAACAATAAATCAAGTACAAGAAACAAACTCCTATTAATAAACCTGAAACAATAAATCAAGTACCGGAAATAAACTCCTATTAATAAACCTGAAATAATAAATCAAGTACTGAAAACAAACTCCTATTAATAAACCTGAAACAATAAATCAAGTACAAGAAACAAACTCCTATTAATAAACCTGAAACAATAAATTAAGCACAGGAAATAAATTCCTATTAATAAACCTGAAACAATAAATCAAGTACAAGAAACAAACTCCTATTAATAAACCTGAAACAATAAATCAAGTACCGGAAACAAACTCCTATTAATAAACCTGAAACAATAAATCAAGTACCGGAAATAAACTCCTATTAATAAACCTGAAATAATAAATTAAGTACTGAAAACAAACTCCTATTAATAAACCTGAAACAATAAATCAAGTACTGAAAACAAACTCCTATTAATAAACCTGAAACAATAAATCAAGTACAAGAAACAAACTCCTATTAATAAACCTGAAACAATAAATTAAGCACAGGAAATAAATTCCTATTAATAAACCTGAAACAATAAATCAAGTACAAGAAACAAACTCCTATTAATAAACCTGAAACAATAAATCAAGTACAGGAAATAAACTCCTATTAATAAACCTGAAACAATAAATTAAGCACAGGAAATAAACTCCTATTATTAAACCTGAAACAATAAATCAAGTACAAGAAACAAACTCCTATTAATAAACTTGAAACAATAAATCAAGTACCGGAAATAAACTCCTATTAATAAACCTGAAATAATAAATTAAGCACAGGAAATAAACTCCTATTAATAAACCTGAAACAATAAATCAAGTACAAGAAACAAACTCCTATTAATAAACCTGAAACAATAAATCAAGTACAAGAAACAAACTCCTATTAATAAACCTGAAACAATAAATTAAGCACAGGAAATAAATTCCTATTAATAAACCTGAAACAATAAATCAAGTACTGAAAACAAACTCCTATTAATAAACCTGAAACAATAAATTAAGCACAGGAAATAAATTCCTATTAATAAACCTGAAACAATAAATCAAGTACAAGAAACAAATTCCTATTAATAAACCTGAAACAATAAATCAAGCACAGGAAATAAATTCCTATTAATAAACCTGAAACAATAAATCAAGTACAAGAAACAAATTCCTATTAATAAACCTGAAACAATAAATCAAGTACAAGAAACAAACTCCTATTAATAAACCTGAAACAATAAATCAAGTACTGAAAACAAACTCCTATTAATAAACCTGAAACAATAAATCAAGTACTGAAAATAAATTCCTATTAATAAACCTGAAACAATAAATCAAGTACAAGAAACAAACTCCTATTAATAAACCTGAAACAATAAATCAAGTACCGGAAATAAACTCCTATTAATAAACCTGAAATAATAAATTAAGCACAGGAAATAAACTCCTATTAATAAACCTGAAACAATAAATCAAGTACAAGAAACAAACTCCTATTAATAAACCTGAAACAATAAATCAAGTACTGAAAATAAATTCCTATTATTAAACCTGAAACAATAAATCAAGTACAAGAAACAAATTCCTATTAATAAACCTGAAACAATAAATCAAGTACAAGAAACAAACTCCTATTAATAAACCTGAAACAATAAATCAAGTACTGAAAACAAACTCCTATTAATGAACCTGAAACAATAAATCAAGTACTGAAAATAAATTCCTATTATTAAACCTGAAACAATAAATCAAGTACAAGAAACAAACTCCTATTAATAAACCTGAAACAATAAATCAAGTACCGGAAATAAACTCCTATTAATAAACCTGAAATAATAAATTAAGCACAGGAAATAAACTCCTATTATTAAACCTGAAACAATAAATCAAGTACAAGAAACAAACTCCTATTAATAAACCTGAAACAATAAATCAAGTACAAGAAACAAACTCCTATTAATAAACCTGAAACAATAAATTAAGCAAAGGAAATAAATTCCTATTAATGAACCTGAAATAATAAATTAAGCAGAGGAAATAAACTCCTATTATTAAACCTGAAACAATAAATCAAGTACAAGAAACAAACTCCTATTAATAAACTTGAAACAATAAATCAAGTACAAGAAACAAACTCCTATTAATAAACCTGAAACAATAAATTAAGCACAGGAAATAAATTCCTATTAATAAACCTGAAACAATAAATCAAGTACTGAAAACAAACTCCTATTAATAAACCTGAAACAATAAATTAAGCACAGGAAATAAATTCCTATTAATAAACCTGAAACAATAAATCAAGTACAAGAAACAAATTCCTATTAATAAACCTGAAACAATAAATTAAGCACAGGAAATAAATTCCTATTAATAAACCTGAAACAATAAATCAAGTACAAGAAACAAATTCCTATTAATAAACCTGAAACAATAAATCAAGTACAAGAAACAAACTCCTATTAATAAACCTGAAACAATAAATCAAGTACTGAAAACAAACTCCTATTAATGAACCTCAAACAATAAATCAAGTACTGAAAATAAATTCCTATTAATAAACCTGAAACAATAAATCAAGTACAAGAAACAAACTCCTATTAATAAACCTGAAACAATAAATCAAGTACAAGAAACAAACTCCTATTAATAAACCTGAAACAATAAATCAAGTACAAGAAACAAACTCCTATTAATAAACCTGAAACAATAAATCAAGTACCGGAAATAAACTCCTATTAATAAACCTGAAATAATAAATTAAGTACTGAAAACAAACTCCTATTAATAAACCTGAAACAATAAATCAAGTACTGAAAACAAACTCCTATTAATAAACCTGAAACAATAAATCAAGTACTGAAAACAAACTCCTATTAATAAACCTGAAACAATAAATTAAGCACAGGAAATAAATTCCTATTAATAAACCTGAAACAATAAATCAAGTACAAGAAACAAATTCCTATTAATAAACCTGAAACAATAAATTAAGCACAGGAAATAAATTCCTATTAATAAACCTGAAACAATAAATCAAGTACAAGAAACAAATTCCTATTAATAAACCTGAAACAATAAATCAAGTACAAGAAACAAACTCCTATTAATAAACCTGAAACAATAAATCAAGTACTGAAAACAAACTCCTATTAATGAACCTCAAACAATAAATCAAGTACTGAAAATAAATTCCTATTATTAAACCTAAACAATAAATCAAGTACAAGAAACAAATTCCTATTAATAAACCTGAAACAATAAATCAAGTACAAGAAACAAACTCTATTAATAAACCTGAAACAATAAATCAAGTACTGAAAACAAACTCCTATTAATGAACCTGAAACAATAAATCAAGTACTGAAAATAAATTCCTATTATTAAACCTGAAACAATAAATCAAGTACAAGAAACAAACTCCTATTAATAAACTTGAAACAATAAATCAAGTACAAGAAACAAACTCCTATTAATAAACCTGAAACAATAAATTAAGCACAGGAAATAAATTCCTATTAATAAACCTGAAACAATAAATCAAGTACTGAAAACAAACTCCTATTAATAAACCTGAAACAATAAATTAAGCACAGGAAATAAATTCCTATTAATAAATTTGAAACAATAAATCAAGTACAAGAAACAAATTCCTATTAATAAACCTGAAACAATAAATCAAGTACAAGAAACAAACTCCTATTAATAAACCTGAAAAAATAAATCAAGTACTGAAAACAAACTCCTATTAATAAACCTGAAACAATAAATCAAGTACTGAAAATAAATTCCTATTATTAAATCTGAAACAATAAATCAAGTACTAAAAACAAATTCCTATTATTAAACCTGAAACAATAAATCAAGTACAAGAAACAAACTCCTATTAATGAACCTCAAACAATAAATCAAGTACTAAAAACAAATTCCTATTATTAAACCTGAAATAATAAATCAAGTACAAGAAACAAACTCCTATTAATAAACCTGAAACAATAAATCAAGTACCGGAAATAAACTCCTATTAATAAACCTGAAATAATAAATCAAGTACTGAAAACAAACTCTTATTAATAAACCTGAAACAATAAATCAAGTACAAGAAACAAACTCTTATTAATAAACCTGAAACAATAAATTAAGCACAGGAAATAAATTCCTATTAATAAACCTGAAACAATAAATCAAGTACAAGAAACAAACTCCTATTAATAAACCTGAAACAATAAATCAAGTACTGAAAACAAACTCCTATTAATAAACCTGAAACAATAAATCAAGTACAAGAAACAAACTCCTATTAATAAACCTGAAACAATAAATTAAGCACAGGAAATAAACTCCTATTAATAAACCTGAAACAATAAATCAAGTACCGGAAACAAACTCCTATTAATAAACCTGAAACAATAAATCAAGTACAGGAAATAAACTCCTATTAATAAACCTGAAACAATAAATCAAGTACAAGAAACAAACTCCTATTAATAAACCTGAAACAATAAATCAAGTACAAGAAACAAACTCCTATTAATAAACCTGAAACAATAAATTAAGCACAGGAAATAAATTCCTATTAATAAACCTGAAACAATAAATCAAGTACTGAAAACAAACTCCTATTAATAAACCTGAAATAATAAATTAAGCACAGGAAATAAACTCCTATTAATAAACCTGAAACAATAAATCAAGTACAAGAAACAAACTCCTATTAATAAACCTGAAACAATAAATCAAGTACCGGAAATAAACTCCTATTAATAAACCTGAAATAATAAATCAAGTACTGAAAACAAACTCCTATTAATAAACCTGAAACAATAAATCAAGTACAAGAAACAAACTCCTATTAATAAACCTGAAACAATAAATTAAGCACAGGAAATAAATTCCTATTAATAAACCTGAAACAATAAATCAAGTACAAGAAACAAACTCCTATTAATAAACCTGAAACAATAAATCAAGTACCGGAAACAAACTCCTATTAATAAACCTGAAACAATAAATCAAGTACCGGAAATAAACTCCTATTAATAAACCTGAAATAATAAATTAAGTACTGAAAACAAACTCCTATTAATAAACCTGAAACAATAAATCAAGTACTGAAAACAAACTCCTATTAATAAACCTGAAACAATAAATCAAGTACAAGAAACAAACTCCTATTAATAAACCTGAAACAATAAATTAAGCACAGGAAATAAATTCCTATTAATAAACCTGAAACAATAAATCAAGTACAAGAAACAAACTCCTATTAATAAACCTGAAACAATAAATCAAGTACTGGAAATAAACTCCTATTAATAAACCTGAAACAATAAATCAAGCACAGGAAATAAACTCCTATTATTAAACCTGAAACAATAAATCAAGTACAAGAAACAAACTCCTATTAATAAACCTGAAACAATAAATCAAGTACCGAAATAAACTCCTATTAATAAACCTGAAATAATAAATTAAGCAGAGAAATAAACTCCTATTATTAAACCTGAAACAATAAATCAAGTACAAGAAACAAACTCCTATTAATAAACCTGAAACAATAAATCAAGTACAAGAAACAAACTCCTATTAATAAACCTGAAACAATAAATTAAGCACAGGAAATAAATTCCTATTAATAAACCTGAAACAATAAATCAAGTACTGAAAACAAACTCCTATTAATAAACCTGAAACAATAAATTAAGCACAGGAAATAAATTCCTATTAATAAACCTGAAACAATAAATCAAGTACAAGAAACAAATTCCTATTAATAAACCTGAAACAATAAATCAAGCACAGGAAAAAATTCCTATTAATAAACCTGAAACAATAAATCAAGTACAAGAAACAAACTCCTATTAATAAACCTGAAACAATAAATCAAGTACAAGAAACAAACTCCTATTAATAAACCTGAAACAATAAATCAAGTACTGAAAATAAATTCCTATTAATAAACCTGAAACAATAAATCAAGTACAAGAAACAAACTCCTATTAATAAACCTGAAACAATAAATCAAGTACCGGAAACAAACTCCTATTAATAAACCTGAAATAATAAATTAAGCACAGGAAATAAACTCCTATTATTAAACCTGAAACAATAAATCAAGTACAAGAAACAAACTCCTATTAATAAACCTGAAACAATAAATCAAGTACTGAAAATAAATTCTATTAATAAACCTGAAACAATAAATCAAGTACAAGAAACAAATTCCTATTAATAAACCTGAAACAATAAATCAAGTACAAGAAACAAACTCCTATTAATAAACCTGAAACAATAAATCAAGTACTGAAAACAAACTCCTATTAATAAACCTGAAACAATAAATCAAGTACTGAAAATAAATTCCTATTATTAAACCTGAAACAATAAATCAAGTACAAGAAACAAACTCCTATTAATAAACCTGAAACAATAAATCAAGTACCGGAAATAAACTCCTATTAATAAACCTGAAACAATAAATTAAGCACAGGAAATAAACTCCTATTATTAAACCTGAAACAATAAATCAAGTACAAGAAACAAACTCCTATTAATAAACCTGAAACAATAAATCAAGTACAAGAAACAAATTCCTATTAATAAACCTGAAACAATAAATTAAGCACAGGAAATAAATTCCTATTAATAAACCTGAAACAATAAATTAAGCACAGGAAATAAACTCCTATTAATAAACCTGAAACAATAAATCAAGTACAAGAAACAAACTCCTATTAATAAACCTGAAACAATAAATCAAGTACAAGAAACAAACTCCTATTAATAAACCTGAAACAATAAATTAAGCACAGGAAATAAATTCCTATTAATAAACCTGAAACAATAAATCAAGTACTGAAAACAAACTCCTATTAATAAACCTGAAACAATAAATTAAGCACAGGAAATAAATTCCTATTAATAAACCTGAAACAATAAATCAAGTACAAGAAACAAATTCCTATTAATAAACCTGAAACAATAAATTAAGCACAGGAAATAAATTCCTATTAATAAACCTGAAACAATAAATCAAGTACAAGAAACAAATTCCTATTAATAAACCTGAAACAATAAATCAAGTACAAGAAACAAACTCCTATTAATAAACCTGAAACAATAAATCAAGTACTGAAAACAAACTCCTATTAATAAACCTGAAACAATAAATCAAGTACTGAAAATAAATTCCTATTATTAAACCTGAAACAATAAATCAAGTACAAGAAACAAATTCCTATTAATAAACCTGAAACAATAAATCAAGTACAAGAAACAAACTCCTATTAATAAACCTGAAACAATAAATCAAGTACAAGAAACAAACTCCTATTAATAAACCTGAAACAATAAATCAAGTACCGGAAACAAACTCCTATTAATAAACCTGAAACAATAAATCAAGTACAAGAAACAAACTCCTATTAATAAACCTGAAATAATAAATTAAGTACTGAAAACAAACTCCTATTAATAAACCTGAAACAATAAATCAAGTACTGAAAACAAACTCCTATTAATAAACCTGAAACAATAAATCAAGTACTGAAAACAAACTCCTATTAATAAACCTGAAACAATAAATTAAGCACAGGAAATAAATTCCTATTAATAAACCTGAAACAATAAATCAAGTACAAGAAACAAATTCCTATTAATAAACCTGAAACAATAAATTAAGCACAGGAAATAAATTCCTATTAATAAACCTGAAACAATAAATCAAGTACAAGAAACAAATTCCTATTAATAAACCTGAAACAATAAATCAAGTAGAAGAAACAAACTCCTATTAATAAACCTGAAACAATAAATCAAGTACTGAAAACAAACTCCTATTAATGAACCTGAAACAATAAATCAAGTACTGAAAATAAATTCCTATTATTAAACCTAAACAATAAATCAAGTACAAGAAACAAATTCCTATTAATAAACCTGAAACAATAAATCAAGTACAAGAAACAAACTTCTATTAATAAACCTGAAACAATAAATCAAGTACTGAAAACAAACTCCTATTAATAAACCTGAAACAATAAATCAAGTACTGAAAATAAATTCCTATTATTAAACCTGAAACAATAAATCAAGTACAAGAAACAAACTCCTATTAATAAACTTGAAACAATAAGTCAAGTACAAGAAACAAACTCCTATTAATAAACCTGAAACAATAAATTAAGCACAGGAAATAAATTCCTATTAATAAACCTGAAACAATAAATCAAGTACTGAAAACAAACTCCTATTAATAAACCTGAAACAATAAATTAAGCACAGGAAATAAATTCCTATTAATAAATTTGAAACAATAAATCAAGTACAAGAAACAAATTCCTATTAATAAACCTGAAACAATAAATCAAGTACAAGAAACAAACTCCTATTAATAAACCTGAAAAAATAAATCAAGTACTGAAAACAAACTCCTATTAATGAACCTCAAACAATAAATCAAGTACTGAAAATAAATTCCTATTATTAAATCTGAAACAATAAATCAAGTACTAAAAACAAATTCCTATTATTAAACCTGAAACAATAAATCAAGTACAAGAAACAAACTCCTATTAATGAACCTCAAACAATAAATCAAGTACTAAAAACAAATTCCTATTATTAAACCTGAAATAATAAATCAAGTACAAGAAACAAACTCCTATTAATAAACCTGAAACAATAAATCAAGTACCGGAAATAAACTCCTATTAATAAACCTGAAATAATAAATCAAGTACTGAAAACAAACTCCTATTAATAAACCTGAAACAATAAATCAAGTACAAGAAACAAACTCCTATTAATAAACCTGAAACAATAAATTAAGCACAGGAAATAAATTCCTATTAATAAACCTGAAACAATAAATCAAGTACTGAAAACAAACTCCTATTAATAAACCTGAAACAATAAATCAAGTACTGAAAACAAACTCCTATTAATAAACCTGAAACAATAAATCAAGTACAAGAAACAAACTCCTATTAATAAACCTGAAACAATAAATCAAGTACCGGAAATAAACTCCTATTAATAAACCTGAAACAATAAATCAAGTACCGGAAATAAACTCCTATTAATAAACCTGAAATAATAAATTAAGCACAGGAAATAAACTCCTATTAATAAACCTGAAACAATAAATCAAGTACAAGAAACAAACTCCTATTAATAAACCTGAAACAATAAATCAAGTACAAGAAACAAACTCCTATTAATAAACCTGAAACAATAAATTAAGCACAGGAAATAAATTCCTATTAATAAACCTGAAACAATAAATCAAGTACTGAGAAACAAACTCCTATTAATAAACCTGAAACAATAAATCAAGCACAGAAATAAACTCCTATTAATAAACCTGAAACAATAAATCAAGTACAAGAAACAAACTCCTATTAATAAACCTGAAACAATAAATCAAGTACTGAAAATAAATTCCTATTAATAAACCTGAAACAATAAATCAAGTACAAGAAACAAATTCCTATTAATAAACCTGAAACAATAAATCAAGTACAAGAAACAAACTCCTATTAATAAACCTGAAACAATAAATCAAGTACTGAAAACAAACTCCTATTAATAAACCTGAAACAATAAATCAAGTACTGAAAATAAATTCCTATTATTAAACCTGAAACAATAAATCAAGTACAAGAAACAAACTCCTATTAATAAACCTGAAACCTGAAACAATAAATCAAGTACTGGAAATAAACTCCTATTAATAAACCTGAAACAATAAATTAAGTACAGGAAATAAACTCCTATTATTAAACCTGAAACAATAAATCAAGTACAAGAAACAAACTCCTATTAATAAACCTGAAACAATAAATCAAGTACAAGAAACAAACTCCTATTAATAAACCTGAAACAATAAATTAAGCACAGGAAATAAATTCCTATTAATAAACCTGAAACAATAAATTAAGCACAGGAAATAAACTCCTATTATTAAACCTGAAACAATAAATCAAGTACAAGAAACAAACTCCTATTAATAAACCTGAAACAATAAATCAAGTACAAGAAACAAACTCCTATTAATAAACCTGAAACAATAAATAAGCACAGGAAATAAATTCCTATTAATAAACCTGAAACAATAAATCAAGTACTGAAAACAAACTCCTATTAATAAACCTGAAACAATAAATTAAGCACAGGAAATAAATTCCTATTAATAAACCTGAAACAATAAATCAAGTACAAGAAACAAATTCCTATTAATAAACCTGAAACAATAAATCAAGCACAGGAAATAAATTCCTATTAATAAACCTGAAACAATAAATCAAGTACAAGAAACAAATTCCTATTAATAAACCTGAAACAATAAATCAAGTACAAGAAACAAACTCCTATTAATAAACCTGAAACAATAAATCAAGTACTGAAAACAAACTCCTATTAATAAACCTGAAACAATAAATCAAGTACTGAAAATAAATTCCTATTATTAAACCTGAAACAATAAATCAAGTACAAGAAACAAATTCCTATTAATAAACCTGAAACAATAAATCAAGTACAAGAAACAAACTCCTATTAATAAACCTGAAACAATAAATCAAGTACAAGAAACAAACTCCTATTAATAAACCTGAAACAATAAATCAAGTACAAGAAACAAACTCCTATTAATAAACCTGAAACAATAAATCAAGTACAGGAAATAAACTCCTATTAATAAACCTGAAACAATAAATCAAGTACTGAAAACAAACTCCTATTAATAAACCTGAAACAATAAATCAAGTACTGAAAACAAACTCCTATTAATAAACCTGAAACAATAAATCAAGTACTGAAACAAACTCCTATTAATAAACCTGAAACAATAAATTAAGCACAGGAAATAAATTCCTATTAATAAACCTGAAACAATAAATCAAGTACAAGAAACAAACTCCTATTAATAAACCTGAAACAATAAATTAAGCACAGAAATAAATTCCTATTAATAAACCTGAAACAATAAATCAAGTACAAGAAACAAATTCCTATTAATAAACCTGAAACAATAAATCAAGTAGAAGAAACAAACTCCTATTAATAAACCTGAAACAATAAATCAAGTACTGAAAACAAACTCCTATTAATGAACCTGAAACAATAAATCAAGTACTGAAAATAAATTCCTATTATTAAACCTGAAACAATAAATCAAGTACAAGAAACAAATTCTATTAATAAACCTGAAACAATAAATCAAGTACAAGAAACAAACTCTATTAATAAACCTGAAACAATAAATCAAGTACTGAAAACAAACTCCTATTAATGAACCTGAAACAATAAATCAAGTACTGAAAATAAATTCCTATTAATAAACCTGAAACAATAAATCAAGTACAAGAAACAAACTTCTATTAATAAACTTGAAACAATAAGTCAAGTACAAGAAACAAACTCCTATTAATAAACCTGAAACAATAAATTAAGCACAGGAAATAAATTCCTATTAATAAACCTGAAACAATAAATCAAGTACTGAAAACAAACTCCTATTAATAAACCTGAAACAATAAATTAAGCACAGGAAATAAATTCCTATTAATAAATTTGAAACAATAAATCAAGTACAAGAAACAAATTCCTATTAATAAACCTGAAACAATAAATCAAGTACAAGAAACAAACTCCTATTAATAAACCTGAAAAAATAAATCAAGTACTGAAAACAAACTCCTATTAATGAACCTCAAACAATAAATCAAGTACTGAAAATAAATTCCTATTATTAAATCTGAAACAATAAATCAAGTACTAAAACAAATTCCTATTAATAAACCTGAAACAATAAATCAAGTACAAGAAACAAACTCCTATTAATAAACCTGAAACAATAAATCAAGTACTAAAACAAATTCTATTATTAAACCTGAAACAATAAATCAAGTACAAGAAACAAACTCCTATTAATAAACCTGAAACAATAAATCAAGTACCGGAAATAAACTCCTATTAATAAACCTGAAACAATAAATCAAGTACTGAAAACAAACTCTATTAATAAACCTGAAACAATAAATCAAGTACAAGAAACAAACTCCTATTAATAAACCTGAAACAATAAATCAAGCACAGGAAATAAATTCCTATTAATAAACCTGAAACAATAAATCAAGTACAAGAAACAAACTCCTATTAATAAACCTGAAACAATAAATCAAGTACAAGAACAAACTCCTATTAATAAACCTGAAACAATAAATCAAGTACTGAAATAAACTCCTATTAATAAACCTGAAACAATAAATCAAGTACTGAAACAAACTCCTATTAATAAACCTGAAACAATAAATCAAGTACTGAAAACAAACTCCTATTAATAAACCTGAAACAATAAATCAAGTACAAGAAACAAACTCCTATTAATAAACCTGAAACAATAAATCAAGTACAGGAAATAAATTCCTATTAATAAACCTGAAACAATAAAAAGTACAAGAAGATAAAATAAACTCCTATTATTAAACCTGAAACAATAAATCAAGTACAAGAAACAAACTCCTATTAATAAACCTGAAACAATAAATCAAGTACAAGAAACAAACTCCTATTAATAAACCTGAAACAATAAATTAAGCACAGAAAACAAATCCTATTAATAAACCTGAAACAATAAATCAAGTACTGAAACAAACTCCTATTAATAAACCTGAAACAATAAATTAAGCACAGGAAATAAACTCCTATTAATAAACCTGAAACAATAAATCAAGTACAAGAAACAAACTCCTATTAATAAACCTGAAACAATAAATCAAGTACTGAAAATAAATTCCTATTAATAAACCTGAAACAATAAATCAAGTACAAGAAACAAATTCCTATTAATAAACCTGAAACAATAAATCAAGTACAAGAAACAAACTCCTATTAATAAACCTGAAACAATAAATCAAGTACTGGAAACAAACTCCTATTAATAAACCTGAAACAATAAATCAAGTACTGGAAATAAACTCCTATTAATAAACCTGAAACAATAAATCAAGTACTGAAAACAAACTCCTATTAATAAACCTGAAACAATAAATCAAGTACTGAAAACAAACTCCTATTAATAAACCTGAAACAATAAATCAAGTACAGGAAACAAACTCCTATTAATAAACCTGAAACAATAAATTAAGCACAGGAAATAAATTCCTATTAATAAACCTGAAACAATAAATCAAGTACAAGAAACAAATTCCTATTAATAAACCTGAAACAATAAATTAAGCACAGGAAATAAATTCCTATTAATAAACCTGAAACAATAAATCAAGTACAAGAAACAAATTCCTATTAATAAACCTGAAACAATAAATCAAGTACAAGAAACAAACTCCTATTAATAAACCTGAAACAATAAATCAAGTACTGAAAACAAACTCCTATTAATAAACCTGAAACAATAAATCAAGTACTGAAAATAAATTCCTATTAATTAAACCTGAAACAATAAATCAAGTACAAGAAACAAATTCCTATTAATAAACCTGAAACAATAAATCAAGTACAAGAAACAAACTCCTATTAATAAACCTGAAACAATAAATCAAGTACTGAAAACAAACTCCTATTAATAAACCTGAAACAATAAATCAAGTACTGAAAATAAATTCCTATTAATAAACCTGAAACAATAAATCAAGTACAAGAAACAAACTCCTATTAATAAACCTGAAACAATAAATCAAGTACAAGAAACAAACTCCTATTAATAAACCTGAAACAATAAATTAAGCACAGGAAATAAATTCCTATTAATAAACCTGAAACAATAAATCAAGTACTGAAACAAACTCCTATTAATAAACCTGAAACAATAAATTAAGCACAGGAAATAAATTCCTATTAATAAACCTGAAACAATAAATCAAGTACAAGAAACAAACTCCTATTAATAAACCTGAAACAATAAATCAAGTACAGGAAACAAACTCCTATTAATAAACCTGAAACAATAAATCAAGTACAAGAAACAAACTCCTATTAATAAACCTGAAACAATAAATTAAGCACAGGAAATAAATTCCTATTAATAAACCTGAAACAATAAATCAAGTACAAGAAACAAACTCCTATTAATAAACCTGAAACAATAAATCAAGTACCGGAAATAAATTCCTATTAATAAACCTGAAACAATAAATCAAGTACAAGAAACAAATTCCTATTAATAAACCTGAAACAATAAATCAAGTACAAGAAACAAACTCCTATTAATAAACCTGAAACAATAAATCAAGTACTGAAAACAAACTCCTATTAATAAACCTGAAACAATAAATCAAGTACTGAAAATAAATTCCTATTATTAAACCTGAAACAATAAATCAAGTACAAGAAACAAACTCCTATTAATAAACCTGAAACAATAAATCAAGTACAAGAAACAAACTCCTATTAATAAACCTGAAACAATAAATCAAGCACAGGAAATAAACTCCTATTAATAAACCTGAAACAATAAATCAAGTACTGAAAACAAACTCCTATTAATAAACCTGAAACAATAAATCAAGCACAGGAAATAAACTCCTATTAATAAACCTGAAACAATAAATCAAGTACAAGAAACAAACTCCTATTAATAAACCTGAAACAATAAATCAAGTACTGGAAATAAATTCTATTAATAAACCTGAAACAATAAATCAAGTACAAGAAACAAATTCCTATTAATAAACCTGAAACAATAAATCAAGTACAAGAAACAAACTCCTATTAATAAACCTGAAACAATAAATCAAGTACAAGAAACAAACTCCTATTAATAAACCTGAAACAATAAATCAAGTACCGGAAATAAACTCCTATTAATAAACCTGAAACAATAAATCAAGTACTGAAAACAAACTCCTATTAATAAACCTGAAACAATAAATCAAGTACAAGAAACAAACTCCTATTAATAAACCTGAAACAATAAATCAAGTACTGAAAACAAACTCCTATTAATAAACCTGAAACAATAAATCAAGTACAGGAAATAAATTCCTATTAATAAACCTGAAACAATAAATCAAGTACAAGAAACAAACTCCTATTAATAAACCTGAAACAATAAATTAAGTACAGGAAATAAATTCCTATTAATAAACCTGAAACAATAAATCAAGTACAAGAAACAAATTCCTATTAATAAACCTGAAACAATAAATCAAGTACAAGAAACAAACTCCTATTAATAAACCTGAAACAATAAATCAAGTACTGAAAACAAACTCCTATTAATAAACCTGAAACAATAAATCAAGTACTGAAAATAAATTCCTATTAATAAACCTGAAACAATAAATCAAGTACAAGAAACAAACTCCTATTAATAAACCTGAAACAATAAATCAAGTACTGAAAACAAACTCCTATTAATAAACCTCAAACAATAAATCAAGTACTGAAAATAAATTCCTATTATTAAACCTGAAACAATAAATCAAGTACAAGAAACAAACTCCTATTAATAAACTTCAAACAATAAGTCAAGTACAAGAAACAAACTCCTATTAATAAACCTGAAACAATAAATCAAGCACAGGAAATAAACTCCTATTAATAAACCTGAAACAATAAATCAAGTACTGAGAAACAAACTCCTATTAATAAACCTGAAACAATAAATCAAGTACAAGAAACAAACTCTATTAATAAACCTGAAACAATAAATCAAGTACAAGAAACAAACTCCTATTAATAAACCTGAAACAATAAATCAAGTACTGAAAACAAACTCCTATTAATAAACCTGAAACAATAAATCAAGTACTGAAAACAAACTCCTATTAATAAACCTGAAACAATAAATTAAGCACAGGAAATAAATTCCTATTAATAAACCTGAAACAATAAATCAAGTACAAGAAACAAACTCCTATTAATAAACCTGAAACAATAAATCAAGTACCGGAAATAAATTCCTATTAATAAACCTGAAACAATAAATCAAGTACAAGAAACAAATTCCTATTAATAAACCTGAAACAATAAATCAAGTACAAGAAACAAACTCCTATTAATAAACCTGAAACAATAAATCAAGTACTGAAAACAAACTCATATTAATGAACCTCAAACAATAAATCAAGTACTGAAAATAAATTCCTATTATTAAACCTGAAACAATAAATCAAGTACAAGAAACAAATTCCTATTAATAAACCTGAAACAATAAATCAAGTACAAGAAACAAACTCCTATTAATAAACCTGAAACAATAAATCAAGTACTGAAAACAAACTCCTATTAATAAACCTGAAACAATAAATCAAGTACTGAAAATAAATTCCTATTATTAAACCTGAAACAATAAATCAAGTACAAGAAACAAACTCCTATTAATAAACTTGAAACAATAAGTCAAGTACAAGAAACAAACTCCTATTAATAAACCTGAAACAATAAATTAAGCACAGGAAATAAATTCCTATTAATAAACCTGAAACAATAAATCAAGTACTGAAAACAAACTCCTATTAATAAACCTGAAACAATAAATTAAGCACAGGAAATAAATTCCTATTAATAAACCTGAAACAATAAATCAAGTACAAGAAACAAATTCCTATTAATAAACCTGAAACAATAAATCAAGTACAAGAAACAAACTCCTATTAATAAACCTGAAACAATAAATCAAGTACTGAAAACAAACTCCTATTAATAAACCTCAAACAATAAATCAAGTACTGAAAATAAATTCCTATTAATAAATCTGAAACAATAAATCAAGTACTAAAAAACAAATTCTATTATTAAACCTGAAACAATAAATCAAGTACAAGAAACAAACTCCTATTAATGAACCTCAAACAATAAATCAAGTACTAAAAACAAATTCCTATTATTAAACCTGAAATAATAAATCAAGTACAAGAAACAAACTCCTATTAATAAACCTGAAACAATAAATCAAGTACCGGAAACAAACTCCTATTAATAAACCTGAAATAATAAATCAAGTACTGAAAACAAACTCCTATTAATAAACCTGAAACAATAAATCAAGTACAAGAAACAAACTCCTATTAATAAACCTGAAACAATAAATTAAGCACAGGAAATAAATTCCTATTAATAAACCTGAAACAATAAATCAAGTACAAGAAACAAACTCCTATTAATAAACCTGAAACAATAAATCAAGTACAAGAAACAAACTCCTATTAATAAACCTGAAACAATAAATCAAGTACCGGAAATAAACTCCTATTAATAAACCTGAAATAATAAATTAAGTACTGAAAACAAACTCCTATTAATAAACCTGAAACAATAAATCAAGTACTGAAAACAAACTCCTATTAATAAACCTGAAACAATAAATCAAGTACAAGAAACAAACTCCTATTAATAAACCTGAAACAATAAATTAAGCACAGGAAATAAATTCCTATTAATAAACCTGAAACAATAAATCAAGTACAAAGAAACAAATCCTATTATTAAACCTGAAACAATAAATCAAGTACTAAAACAAATTCCTATTATAAACCTGAAACAATAAATCAATTACAAGAAACAAACTCCTATTAATGAACCTCAAACTATAAATCAAGTACTAAAAACAAATTCCTATTATTAAACCTGAAATAATAAATCAAGTACAAGAAACAAACTCCTATTAATAAACCTGAAACAATAAATCAAGTACCGGAAATAAACTCCTATTAATAAACCTGAAACAATAAATCAAG
>NC_134832.1:53573307-53623673 GCF_004210375.1 Tachypleus tridentatus | reverse complement strand
GTCACCGCCAGCTGTTGGGCTACTCTTTTACAAACAAATAGTGGGATTGACCATCACATTATAACATAAATCACGGCTGAAAAGGTAGCATATTTCATGTGATGGGGATTCGAACCCGTGATCCTCAGATTACGAGTCAAGTGCCTTAACTACCTGGCCATTCCGGGTCAGTAATAGTTGGTCTTATTTGTGTAATGAAATAATAAATACCATATATATACAAATATATTTAACTTCATTTGAATGTATTTAGTTAGTTTCACTAAAATATATTCAATGTAGGTGAATGATCGAACCTTCCATTGTATTGTTCAGTCTTTATGTTGGTAAGTACAGGGTGTTCGGAAAGTCACTGTGCACTTATATATTTATTAACAGACATGTTTCAATACAGAATACAGGAGGTAAATATGAATGACAATTATAAACAATGTTGAAAGTGACACCGGTTGGCATCAATACAGGCCTGGATCCTTCTTATTTTGTTTCTAAACATCTCTATCAGTTGCTGGTTCGAAATAGACTAAATAACATATGATTACAAAACTGTATATTGACTTTCCAAACACCCTGTTCGATAGCCTTAACTAGTGACATAGTAAATTGAATTTTAATGTATTTTTGTTTTGGTTTAAATGTTATGGTTATATTATATATATTTGTATACATATTAAATTAAGAGCAACTGTAGATGTTCAAGAATATTAGAAAAAATTAGAGTCATTATTAATCATGTAATTTAAAACATTATTTTACAAGCTATTGAGGATATGCAATAGGATTTATTAAGGTTCTGACTTTCTAAGAAAATTCATCATCTTTCATTAAATCTTCATACTGTAAATGCACGTTAGAAGACATATAGTTTCACTCACATTACAAACCTTTATGAGTACGAAGACAATCACTCTCAGTAATACGTATAAGTTGTTTGTGAGAGCAACAAAACTACTTTGTAACTTAAGTATTATTACAAAGTTTTATTTTTAATATTCTCTTCACAGATGAGGATGCAGGTCGTCATTACATGCATTTGTATAAAAATATTGGATTGATTTATAAGGGGACGATCATTATGTGACATAGAAACAACGGAATTTTGAAACACCTACTGATCGTTGTATACGATAAGGATTCATTAATAGAATAATTTGATTACTAGGCACGTGCTCACGATGTAACTGTTTCAATAGTCTTCTATTTATTTGTTTTGGTTTAGAATTTCTATCAAAAATACACGAGGGCTATCTGCCCCTAATTTAGCAATGTAAGACTAGAGAGAAGGCAGCGAGTTATCACCCCACCGCCAACTCTTGGACTACTCTTTTACCAACCAGTAATGGTATTGACCGTGACGTGATAACGCTCCCAAGGCTAAAGGGTGAGCATGTTTGGTGTGACTGGGATTCGAACCCGTGATATTCACATTACTATTTGAACACCTTAACTCACCTGACCACGCCGGCCCATAGTCTTCTTTAATTTGCTTTCTGAGGAGATAGAGTTTTCTCCTTTCTTGTAAAGATTTTATTTTTCATAGAGGAGAAATAAGTATATTATCAGAAATTTTGTTTCTGAGCAAGTTTCTGTTTAAACAAAACCGAGGTAAAGCACACAGTATCAAAAAACGACAAGTTTGTTTAAAACAGTTCAGAAATTCATGTTGTTGTTTTAGCGGCAATCTGATGTTCCCAACCATACTATGGATTTCTAAAACTGACATTGGGTGTCGATCAGTTGTTTTGTTTTATACATATAAATTCTTTAAGCATAAATCAGGTGTATATGTATAAATATATTGAAACAGGAAAGTGCACGTTCGTATCTTTAGCATATAACTTACTATATTTTAATAAATAAACCATTAAAACGAGAGAACTATTCTGTATAACCTAAATACATTATTTTCTCGAGGTTTTATACGTTACTGGAAAAGTTATCTTCTGTAGAATAGGTATCTGAAAAGGAACCTTAGTAAATAAAGTGATAACAATTACATAATACTGATATACAACACAGAATGTACTTAGGTGGCGCTGCTGTCGAAACTAAAGCCTTTTCTTTGTTTCGTTTCCTTCAGCTTTCTTTGTAATATCGGTTAAGTCAAATAATAAAACAAGAAACATGACAACTCGAAACACTTTTTAGTTCACCCATGAAAACAAAGAAAGACAAAGAAAGGATCCACTTTCCAAAGGAAAATTTTGTTATATGACAAATTCTGTAGACGTTAATTAGAAGACTCTAAAATGCTTATGTAGTTAGGACTTATAATTACGAACTTACAGGTGTGAAAGGAGAAACATAAAAATATACTATACTTATTTCATTAATCCATTAAGAAATTTTCATTTTACAGTTTTAAGAAGGCCCGGCATAGCCAGGTGGGTGAAGGCGTTCGATTCGTAATCTGAGGGTCGCGGGTTTGAATCCCCGTCACACAAATAATGTTCGTTCTTTTAGCCGTGGGGGCGTTATAATGTGACGGTCAATCCCACTATTCGTTTGTAAAGAGTAGAAAAAGAGTTTGTGGTGGGTGGTGATGTCTAGCTGCCTTCCTCTAGTCCTACACTTCTAAATTAGGAACGGCTAGCGCAGATAGCCCTCAGTAGCTTTGCGCGAAATTCAAGAACAAACAAAGTTTTAAGAAACTGAGTTTTCATGATGAAAGTGTAAAGTCTTAGACTGTAGCTGACATTTGGAATTCCGACTGTCTTGTTACTTATAGGTTGTATCAGTAGCACATTTCAATTCGATATATTAATTTAGTACGAACAAGTTTCATGTATTTGGTATTTTTACTTAGTGAGTAAATAGAGCTAGCGTTTTCATGAACCTACATTTTATTGTAAATATGCCAAATATACTACCTGCGGTATATTAACAGGTGGAATCAAACACAGCATTTTAACTTTATAATTTTCGAGCTAACCCTTGAGCTAGGCTGGGATGGATATATCTTCCATTTGTAAAATTATTTAAAGTGAAAACATTATTTCCCATTCATAGTTTTCACTTGTGTAAACAAAAGTAGAATTTGGATTGAGAACCGTTCGAAAATATGTTTCTGTTATTTTTATTTTATTTTATTTTATTTTACTTAATAAAATTTCAACACATTTAATGAATTATACTTCACTCTGACTAGTTCATTTTTATATTTAAAACTCAAAATTATAACTATAAACAGACTATGGGTGGTTTTATTACAGTAGAATAACTTATATTTTTTGAGACACGATCCTCGCAATAGGCACAGCGTAGCTACCCTATTAAACACTGATTAATGAAACACGCAAATATTGTTTGTTTTGAATGTCGTTAAAAGCTACACGAGGGCTGTCTGCGATAGCCGTCCCTAATTTGGCAGTGTAAGACTAGAGGTAAGGCAGCTAGTCATCACCATCCACCGTCAACTTTTGGGCTACTCTTTTACTAACGAAGAGTGGGTTTGACCGTCAAGTTATAACGCCCCGGCTGAAAGGGCGATCATGTTTGATGTGACGGCGATTCGAACCCACGACCTTGAGATTACGAGTCGAACGCCTTAACCCACCTGGCCATGCCGGGACCACTTAAAGAAGAAAATGAAACAGGTAGCACGTCTTATTATTAGTAACCCTACTTGGAAACCTAAAAATAGATATACGCCTATATATCAGTTCTTAGCAGCCATGTGGACGTAATAATCTAACGGTAATCTCGCTATTCGTTGGTAAAAGAGTAGTCCAAGAGTTGGCGGTGGGTGGTGATGACTAGCTGTCTTCTTTTAGTCTTACACTGCAAAATTGGGGACGGTTAGTGCAGATAGCCTTCGTATTAAAGTAGTAAAGTTATTTATTCACGTATTGTTTTAACAACAGATTAGCCCACCCGGTGGAACAGGGTATGTCTGCGGACTCACACCGCTAAAAACCGAGTTTCAATATTTTGCTTTTAGAAAGGAGTGCCAGCGTCCCCCTCTCTGGTACAACGGTAAGTTTACGTATTTACAACGCTGAAATTAGGGGTTCGACTTCTTTCGGTGGACTCAATATATAGCCCGATGCTGCTTTGCTATAAGAAAACACACACACACCAGTGCCAGCTTCTTAAAGTATGTTTACATTTGAACATTCTATATACGTTGTACCTCGTGTAAACATTTTTAGACTCCCTAAGTTATGTTTCACATAAAAACTAAAACCAGTTTTCTATAATACGTCTGGTATAAAGAGTAATACTAATCTCTCCCAACCATAAAGAAGCAAATACATAATTCTTATAACACGAATCCTCTAAAATTCCATATAATATGACTGATATTAGTGCTAGTATCGACTCCCTATAACATGTTTTCTCTGAAATCTCCGACAATGTACATAAAATAAACAAAGTTTTCTAACATTATATACCTACTATAAACTAATATTATCCTCCAATGGCTCAGCAGTATATCTGTGGACTCACCGCTAGAAACCGGGTTTCAATACCCGTGGTGGGCAGAGTACAGATAGCTCATTGTGTAGCTTTGTGCTTAATTTTGAACAACCAATCAATGAAGCAAACAAGAGTGTAATATGGTCCTGGAATGCCACTGTCGCAAATACCTTCCAAACGTCACCGTGTCGTTAAATCGTAATTCAGACATAATTAAACGTTCTAGGGCACCACGCTTCACATACAAGTAAACGGGTTCTGTTGCTAAGCAACACATTACTTGTCAATTGTCCAATCCACGCACCATCTTTATTCTAAAGACTTTATAAGAAAGTCTAACATAAATTTACGTCTATTTCTTCACTTTCTCTCTGCCAGGATTTAGGTCTTTAAATACCAGGTAGGGCTCAGGTTCATTGAGCTTTTGAACTTTACTTGTAGTTGAAAACATCCTACAATTTTTGGGAATTTCAAAAGCGCCCACTTATATGAGACCATAAGTTATTATAATTTTCGAATATCCCAGTTTGGTATACACTGAAATCAGACACGTTTACAGTTCTGAAACTTACAAACCCTCTATCTTTTTGTTTTATTTTGCTTCACCAATAACAATAAACTGTTAAACCTAATAAAGAATTGTTTTGTAATATGGTGAGCATGATCGTGTTATCTTCTAATATTCGAAATTATAATAAAATATTCACATTATGAAAGTAAAGAAATTAGAGATTCACTAGAACATTTCACAACTTTTTGTGAGTTTCTTTAATTTTCGATTAGTTTGGCTAAGGATGTTTACGAAAAGTAATTTATTCTTCTCCCCCCACAATATCTGTTTGTTTGTTTTTGAATTTCGCGCAAAGCTGCACGAGGACAATCTGCTCTAGCCGTCCCTAATTTAGCAGTATAAGACTAGAAGAAAAGTAGCTAGTCAACATCACTTTCCGCCAAATCTTGGGCTACTCTTTTATAAACGAATATTGGGATTGACCGTCACATTATAATGCCCCCATGGCTTAAAGGGCGAGCATGTTTGGTGTAAAATGTTTTCGAATCCACGACCCTCGGATTACGAGTCGAGCGCTTTAATCATCTGGCTTCCAATAATGCACAAGTTAAAATATTATGAGTTTTGTGTCACAGATCAGTTTAAGTTTTTTAAAAATTCATATCTTCAGTTGCTAATTGTAAAATTACTATGGTTACTTTGAAACAAAGTATAATTAATTATAACATCTTATTATTAAGGTAGTATAAACACTGGAATTGGATACGTAAAACAAATCCACTGAAGATGAAGTTAAATTAAAAATAATCATATAAAATGGTTCAGTATCTTATTGTTAGAATACTGTAACTTGGTAAATAGTTAAAGGTGTTTTGTCTACACTTAGATATTTGATTTAAAAAAAATGTTTCTTATGTGAAGTTTATGTTATGTTTTTCCTACGTACCAGTCTTGTGCAATCCTGTATGATAGTTAAAATACAGTAAATACAGTTTAATGTAAAAAAAAGTTTTATTTTGTTCGAGATCCGTTTCAGACAACAATTTCCATTTGTTTACAGTTACTAACTGCTATTACACTTTCCAGAATATATTTAACCTAATGCATTTCTGGACAAGCACGCAAATATCCAGTTGGTGAGAAGATATACTATAGACCATAGTTTAGTGGTGTCTTATGTTTGAAGTGATACAAAAGGCTTTGAAAATAACTTTGTGTTTATAGTCCATTTTCTGTGGGCCACCAATAATAAAATATAATGTAATTCAAAGCGAAGTAAGTTTGTTCTTAAGGCATCAGGTGGAAGCCGGGAGACAGCACAAACCTTATTTAGTATGTATTTTATAAAATAATTTAAATATATATATGTATGAAGTAAACACTCTTTTTTTAAGACTATGTTTCTAAATCACATCTGAAATCTTTGAAAAAGTGGAACGTTACAGAGTGACCAAAAGTGGACTGCATTCTGTTGATAAACAGCTATAATAGAGAAGCAACAGCCAACTCCATGTTGTGTTTATAACATAAAGAAATTGTCTTAGCCGTTAACACTTCTAACGAAAGAATTTCTATGATAAAATTTAAAACTAAATACCAGTTTACTTTATCTTATGAAAGTTTTACTTCCATCGATAAAGGGTTGTATTTAGTATAGAGTAAAATTATTATAGCCTTTAACACGTCTAACGTAACTTGTGTTGTAAAGTTCAGAACTACACTTCGAACGTCAATTTCATTAATAAGACAAAAAAAATCTTTAGCTTAGAAATAAAATGAATTTATTATAGAGTTAAATGTTATAGAGTTTGTCCGTAATAATTAAAACAAACTATTAAGAACTTTGAAACTAAACTTTGAATGTCAAATTAATTGATTATATAAAAGTTTCTAGTTCCACTGATAAAATGTTGTTTTTTAAAAGTGAACTAAATAATTTTGTCTTAAAAGTTCCGTCCCAGCATGTTAAGATGATATAACTTAGGAATGTTTGAGCTTTGCGGTTGCCTTCCGTTAGTATTTTTTGAATGGTCAACAGTTTATGATCGGCTACAATTCGGATAAGAAAAAATTAATGTTTGTGTGGAAAGACAGAACAGAATTCACATGAAAACCTGGATAATAAATAAAAAAGTTGTTAAACAGTAAATTTTGGCTTTTTTTAAAGTAAAAATATCAAACCAGATACAATCTACATTCAGTAAAATCGTTACTTGTAGTTTAAAACCGTAACAATTTGTCAACTTCCTACGCACGTAGAGTCGAACAGGGTAGAACTTTCAACAAATTAACATTTATTACAAATAACATCTGTAGTAGACGTAAATTGCCTTGGGTTTGAAAACACGGATATTGTTTAGGATGTTGTCTAATTATCTCAATGTGCCTGAAGGTAAATACGTGTAATTAGATAAGTGCTGAGGTAATTGATGGCTAGGCACTGGAAAATTTATCTCTGATTCTTCGTAGAGTAAGATTAACATTATAATAAATGTCAAAACTATTCGGATATGTCTGCGAGTGTTTAAGGAAGGAATCCTAGAAGCGCTAAAGGTCCACTATGAAACTTTGACATTTCACCTAATGTTTACGACCACTTACATTTCAAGTAATAAAACACAGAAATTTATTCAAATGATTCTTTTATCATGTCCATTAGTAAGGGTTTTAAAATCAAGTGTGACATGTCTCAAGTGTTCATTTGGAGTTACATAAATGTTTCGTTACAATTTTTTGTTTAAAGTAAAAAAATTGGCGCCCCCATCCCCATAAGCACAGCGTAATGTCTGCGGATTTACAACGCTAGAAAGCGGGTTTCGATACCTGTTTAGCTTTGTAGATTAACTTCAAACAACCAATGAAAAACTTCAACGTCTCGATAAACAAACTCACATATAAATATTACTTTTTAAAGTTAGCGTTGTATGATTCAATATTCCATTAGGATTATTTCGAGCATACCTATTTTCTATGAAAAAAGAAACAAAAACGTAAAAGCTCACAGCACTGGCCCGGATCTGACGTATTCAAATGCAAATATCGTAAGATGGCTAAGTGCAGACCGAAAGCATTGCTTCTACCAGAGGAGATTTAGAGCCCAGGCTGTGTGTCTGTTTTTGTTTTTACTAATATGGATATAGAAAATATTGGGTGCACGTTAACGTTTTTTTGGGTGAGATTATTTCGGCACAAAACGTAAACTATGGGTAACGATAATTCTTTACCCCAAAATTTGTATATTTAAACACACCTGAATTTGTTCGGGGCATGTTTGTTGGGAGTAATACTTATCGAGTGCGTGTGTGTTTCTTATAGCAAAGCCACATCGGGATATCTGCTGAGTCCACCGAGGGGAATCGAACCTCTGATTTTGGCGTTGTAATCCGGGGACAATATTTATCGAGATTGTTTCTGCTTGATATTATAAATTTATGATCACAAGAGATTTTCTTAAAGTGCTGATTAGTTCATGATGCTAATAGGTTAGGAATGCAATTATTTAAGTGAATATTTAATATAACTTTTGGGCACTCATAACTTGCATCATTGGGCAGTTAGTAACACAAACTGAGCGTTTTTATTAATCACATAAGGTAAATTATGAGCTAATGATTAACAAAATAGTTTATGAAACTCTTCTCTTTGTATGATGCTATTCTCACATATTTTCATTAAACATTTGAACTTCAAGTAATGTTTATAACAGGTCAAACAGGCCACATAGAAATAATTATATCACAATGAAGCATTCGTGGTATGTATTTTTGGACTCGGAAAACTAAAGCTATATGTTATTTCATACGAACACGTTGATACGTATTGTATACTTTTTAACATATTTTCACGTGAACAGAATGTTTTCCTTTCTGTTTCATCAGCACGTGACACCAGTGAATCCCAGGCTGTACGGTAAAGTACACTACAATACAGTTCCTCATGGTGCAGTTAGTTGTACAGCAATGGTAAAGAGTGGATCGCCACCATAAAGTATAATTTGATGAGTCGCTTCAACTGCTTGTAAACATTCTTTCTTGGGTATAAACATGGCAGCTGAATTTATTGGTCATACCTTGTTTATTAAATGGCTAACGTCAATTCCACACTTCCTAGAAGGTCAGATTATTTATTTTGCTAAAAGCTATTCGAGGACTTATCTGAACTAACTGTTGCAAATTTACAAATGACAGATTTAGGGAAGGCAGCTGGTCAACACCACCCACCTTCAACTCGTGGACTATTTTCACCAACGGAAAAGGGATTGACTGTTACATTATAACGCCTTTACGGTTTGAAAGGCGAGCATATTCGGTGTGACGGGGATTGAATCCCGTAGACGATAAAGGCAATCTACAATTGAATTATTATATGTGTATTAATAAATATTTTCTAGCAGTATAATTACTGTAATTTATTTAACATATTTAAACAAATATTAAATATTTGTCATGAAAGGTTCACTTCCAAGCTTCACTTTAATGTGGCAAGTGAAAGATATTTGATTATATATTTCAACGCATATCAAATAATGTCGGACTATAAGTCTTTCAAAATCTCAGAACAAACAAACTTTAATCTAAAACAAAATTTATACTCCACAGGTTCTGAGGTCAATGCGAACTGAAAAAGTTATTGTTTCTCAAAGCATCGCAAAATTAAATTTGTAAATATGCAAGTTATCATGATATACAATCAAGAAAACTGTAAAAAACACAAGGTTATTCAAGTCAGATCGTGAAAAATGGTGAGAGAGTTTTATTATTTTAAAGTACGTTGTTTTGATAAGGCTTAGAGTTGGTGGTTAATTGACGAGAACATGTACATCAAAGGAAGAAATCCAGCTTTATCCAGTATGAAAGTATAAAACCGTTTTTGAAGAAATTCGCGTCAGGCGTTATACATTGAAAACTCATGAAAACTAAATTAACAATGACGAAACTAAATTGTTAGTTTAACTAGTTTTATAATTTTTAACCATCTTTTCGAAACGTATGAAAACATTCGTTTTGAATATTTTTTTGATCGTGCTTGTATTTGAGTATTAAAATATTTAATGTGATTCGTGTATGTTTTATGTGACTGACTTACACATTTTGTTCGTAGATAGCATGTGTTATTTCTTAATTGCTTATGTTGTAAAAATACAGAAAATGGCCATTATTCCCTCCAAACTTAGCTTTTATGACCTGAATAATGAAATTTATAAATAAACCATATTTCTATGTAAAAACGGGCAAATTTGAACATTTTAATTTACATAAGGTCTGTAAAAAACAATATATGAATCAAGATTTACATGTATTTATACCAAAGTTATACAAAATTGTTTAGGAGTGAGTAGTTTTTCGAGATTTGCGACTGTAATGTAAATCACTTTCACGTATCAGACCCCAGAAAATTCATCCTCATTATTTTATTAATTCAGCTACCTCTAAAATTATAATTAGGTTGTAACCAGATAAAATACACAATTATAGTAAAGGAAGTTTTGTTTTTTGAACTTCGCATAAAGCTACTCGATGGGTATCTCCGCTAGGCGTCCCTAACACACGAAGTACAAGTTCATGACAGGAATAAGAAACTTTCACCATTATACTTATCTTAATGTTTTCAAAGGAATCTTACTGGCTCATATCAACTTACTTTAGTTGAAAAGAAAATCTCCTTGGTTTCTCTTTTACCAACAAATAGTGGAACTGACGGTAACTTTATAACACCCCGCGGCTAAAAGGGTGAGCACGTTTGGTGCGACCAGGATTCGAACACGCGACCCGCTGATTTCGAGTCGAACGCCTGAACACGCGTGGCCATGCCGGGCCGTTCTTCGATTACTAAGATATTACATAATTAGTTTATGTAATGTAGATTGTGCTTAATAGCATATTTCATATATTATAGTAAATAATTCAGAAAGACAAATAAACATAAAATTGTGTTTAAAATATAATAACATTGTACTTTTATCATATTATTGAAGTTATTTGTAAAAATAAAATAAATAACAAATGTCCACACAATAATTTGACAGCTGATGTTCTAATAATTAATAATCTTATTTACTGAATGTAATTCACATTTCACTAGATGTCAGGGCAGATTAGGTGTATGATGTAACCCATACAGTGTTTCAATAGATAAATAATTTATGTACAACTTGACTTTAAAACAAGAAGTAAATAATAAAACAATTAAAATGATTTTTATCAAACAATCTGAAACTTTAGACAATTGTAAAGGTTTGTGAAACAGGAATTGGTCTATAAATTTAGTTAACACCACTGTGTTCTTTAGTAGCAAATCATATATTAAGAATTTCCTTTGACTGAAGATTCAGTAGGGTCGACCCCAACAGCTATGTGGGTATGTGTGGTACTATATTTCATGGACTAGGATGGGTATAGTGTCCTCACAATAAATTGTATGATCCTGGCATGTGGTCATCAGTTGTATGTACACACAGTGAGTTGGGGTGAAGTGGAGGTGGAGAGCGTGGGTTTTCGAAATGTCCCCTTAACGTTGGTTTAATGCTCCGGGGTACTTGTACCGTCCAGGAGGAATCATTCCACCTTAATTGACCTCCAAATATTCAAAAATTATAACACAAAAACGTATATTTCATTTATCAGCCTCATTTATTAAAACAAGAAAAAGATTTATTGTGGTTAAAATTGGTATTTTATGACTTTCGTTATCTGCCACTAAAGGGGGAACAGTATAATTTGCTCGTTTTTTTATTAACTGTGAAACTACAGAAAGAGGCTATCTGTAATCAGCCCACATTTTTTATCTATCTCTGTTTTCAATCGTTGTAAGTGCTACTGGGAAGACTCGTTTCATTTATGAACAAGTGTAATAAGTGGATTTTTCTTTAAAATAATTGTAATACTAAGAAATATCTTTCGTAATATGATAAACTATGACACAAGAAGAAACTAAAACGCTTGTGATTTTTCGTTCCAAACAAATGTAATGTCAAAGAGACATTTTACATGTACTGGAGTGTATTGCATTATAACAGTAGAGTCTTAAATTAATTATAAAACGCGAAGCACACGTTTATGACAGGAATGTTCAGTCAATCCCACTGTTCATTGATAAAAGAATAGCCCAAGAGTTGGTGGTGATGGCTTGCTGCCTTCTCTCTAGTCTTACACTGTTTTTATATCTGATTTATCTCACTTTTACCATTATAGTTAACTAAATGTTTTCAAATGAAACTTACTGGCTCATATCAACGTTCTTTAGTTGAAAAGAAAAGCTCTATAAGGTCCGGCATGGCCAGGTGGGTTAAGGCATTCGACTCGTAATCTGAAGGATACGGGTTCAAATCCCCGTCGTTCCAAATTTAGCAGTGTAAGACTAGAGGGAAGGCAGCTAGTCATCACCACCCATCGCCAACTCTTAGGCTACTCTTTTACCAACGAATAGTGGGATTGACCACATAATTACAAAGCTCCCACGGCTGAAAGGACGAGCATGTTTGGTCTGACTAGGACTCAGACCCGCGACCCTCAGATTACGATTCGAGTGCCTTAACCACCTGGCCATGCAAAGCCCTACTATAGCTTCATACTTTTACCAAGATAACTAAAGGAATTGAAACACGCTATGAACAAACTCAGAAGAGTATTATCATGGAATAAGTGTTGAAGCTTCAGAAAGTCGTGAATACTCCTTGGATTGTCTATTAAGTTAATTTATATCTTTGTTTAAATAATTGATTACTGTTTTGCTCTTCAAAATATTCTAAACTCTTTAACTCTATTCGTTTTTTGTGGTTCACCCTGTAGCAAAATTATCATTCTCAGTTCCTTTCAATAGTTTTACGAAAAGTTGTTAAAATGTTTACATCAGCCACAAAATTATCGGAAAAGTTTATTATTTTTCTCTAAATTATTCAAGTCATAGGGAAGTAAAGTATTTAAAATTTTGGTAATTATTGACATTGGACTTCATTAGATAATCTGAATAAAGTTTAGCTTAAAGGTTTTGATAACAATACTGTTATCCTTTTTTCCTTCCTCAATCATGAAGCTCTTCTATAAATGTATGTTTAGCCAAAACAAATTCAAAGAGAAAGAATTATATAACTTTTATTTAACATATTGAGCACAACTAACTTAATCACTAAACACATGGCACATAAAAACCAAGAAATATTGTTGTAAGTTATCTCTAAGTAATAAACTTTTGTTCCTACGGATACACTAATTATCTCTTCAACTTTAAAGACACAGTAGCATAAATATGTTAATTGATTTAATTATGTTACTATTAGTGGTTATGGTTACAACATCGGCCAGAGAAGGGTTCTTTTGCAGAACATTTGTCAGTATCCATTTCTTATTCACAAAGTGACAACTGGAGCAAAACAGTAATCAATTATTTAAACAAAGATATAAATTAACTTAAGAGACAATCCAAGGAGTATTCACGACTTTCTGATGTTTCAACACTTATTCCATGATAATACTCTTCTAAGTTTATTATTAGCGTGTTTCAATTCCTTTAGTTATTTTGGTGAAAGTATGAAGCTATAATAGGGCTTTGCATGGCCAGGTGGTTAAGGCACTCGAATCGTAATCTGAGGGTCGCGGGTCTGAGTCCTAGTCAGACCAAACATGCTCGTCCTTTCAGCCGTGGGAGCTTTGTAATTATGTGGTCAATCCCACTATTCGTTGGTAAAAGAGTAGCCTAAGAGTTGGCGATGACCAGCTGCCTTCCCTCTAATCTTACACTGCTAATTGTAGCGCGACGGGGATTCGAGCCCGTGACCTTCAGATTACGAGTCGAACGCCTTATAACCCACCTGGCCATGTCGGACCTTATAGAGATTTTCTTTTCAACTAAAGAAAGTTGATATGAACCAGTAAGTTTCATTTGAAAACATTTAGTTAACTATAATGGTAAAAGTGGGAGATTATATTTGTGTTCAAAGAGAGAGAAAACAGATATAAAAACAGTGTATGACTAGAGAAAAGGCAGCAAGCCATCACCACCAACTCTTGGGCTATTCTTTTACCAATGAACAGTGGGATTGACTGCACATTCTTGTGATAAACGTGTACTTCGCGTTTTATAACTAATTTATGACTCTACTGTTATCATGCAATACACTCCAGTACATGTAAAATGACTCTTTGACATTACATTTGTTTGGAACGAAAATTCACAAGCGTTTTAGTTTCTTCTTGTGTCATTGTTTGTCATATTACGAAAGATATTTCTTAGTATTACAATGATTTTAAAGAAAAATCCACTTATTAGACTTGTTCATAAATGAAACGAGTCTTCCCAGTGGCACTTACAATGATTGAAAAAGGGTTACATAACAAATGTGGGCTGATTACAGATAGCCTCTTTCTGTAGTTTTACAGTTAATAAAAAAAACGAGCAAATTATACTGTTCCCCCTCTAGTGGCAGATAACGAAAGTCATAAAATACGAATTTTACCCACAATAAATTTTTTTCTTGTTTTAACAAATGAGGCTAATAAATGAAATATACGTTTTTATTTTCTATTTTTTGAAGGTCAGTGAAGGTGGAATGGTTCCTCCTGGACGGTACAAGTACCCCGGAGCATTGAACCAACGTTAAGGGGACATTTCGAGAACCCACGCTCTCCACCTCACTTCACCCCAATTCACTGTGTAGACATACAATTGATGACCACATGCCAGGGTCATACAATTAATAGGGAGGACACTATACGGATCCTAGGCCATGAAGTATAGTACCACGTATACCCACACAGTGGTTGGGGTGGACCCCACTGAAAACTTTAATCAAAGGAACGTCTTAATATATGATTTGCTACTAAAGAACACAGTGGTGTTAACTAAATTTATAGGTCAATTCCTGTTTCACAAACCTTTTTAATTGTCTAAAGTTTCAGATTGTTTGATAAAAATCTTTTTAATTGTTTTATTATTTACTTCTTGTTCTAAAAGTCAAGTTGTACATAAATTATTTATCTATTGAAAACAATATATGGGTGATATCATACAACTGAACTGCCCTGACATCTAGTGAAATGTGAATTACATTTAGTAAATAAGATTGTTAATTATTAGAATATGAGCTGTTAAATTATTGTGTGCATATTTGTTATTTATTTTATTTCTACAAATAACTTCAATAATATGATAAAAGTACAGTGTTATTATATTTTAAATACAATTTTATGTTTATTTGTCTTTCTGTATTATTTACTATAATATATGAAATATGCTATTAAGTACAATCTACATTACATAAACTAATTATTTAATATCTTAGTAATCGAAGAACGGCCCGGCATGGCCAAGCGTGTTGAGGCCTCGACTCGTAATCAGCGGGTCGCGTGTTCGAATCCTGGTCGCACCAAACGTACTCACCCTTTAGCCGCGGGGTTGTAAAGTTACCGTCAGTTCTACTATTTGTTGGTAAAAGAGAAACCAAGGAGTTGGCGGTGGGTGGTGATGATTAACTTCCTTTCCTCCTGTCTGACACTATTAAATTAGGGACGGCTAGCGCAGGTAGCCCTCGAGTATCTCTGCGCGAAATTCAAAAGAAACCAAATCAAATTTCGCTAAAATCGATCACCGCTTAGAATACGTTAGTTGTTAAATTTTCTGGCTGTCGAAAGTTGGTAAGTTTGTTTTGGGTCGCTATGAATGATTAATAGAGTCTGGTGAACAACACGTGCAATGACTGAAAATCGTGTTAAGCTCAGGAGATTCGTGGCTGAAAGAAGAGAAGAAATGAATTTGTTGATTTTATCGGAATTCCGCAGCAAATAATTTTAAAACCAGATATGTTTCTATTTGTAATAAAACAGTTTCATCTCTACAATAAAACTACTGATGGACCTCCATTACTAGAAATATAAAATGATTCCCTTGCTCTTAACGTGTCACAGAAAAACAACAACAATATTAAAATAGAAACAACATCTTATTTGAAACACACTTAATTATGACTTTCAACCCTGCCATAATAATTTTGTATTCTTACTGTTTACGTTCTCCATGTTTTCTGTCGGGCTGGCAAAAGATTACAGATTTCCTAACGACAAAATACGGGGCTCAATTCCCAGAAGTACACATAGCAAAGACAGCCTATTGTGTAGTTTTCTGCTTCCTACAATATGCTCATCGCGAGTGTGTTTGTATTTTTGTGCGAAATATTTCTGTGTACTTGAGTATATATATATATATCATTGACTTATTTCCTTCGTCTTCTATTCTCTCCACTTGCCAAAGGCTACAAAGAAGAAATAATTTGCTACCTTTTCTAAACATTAGCGTCTTTTATCTTTAGGTGCTGCAAACGGCACGTAGATTTTTGTTTTTCAAGTACAATCTTTCAGCTCATGGCTTCGTCTCTTAGCGGATTTGAGAGCTAATTATGTCCGCGGCTATTAAGTATTCTCTTTTGTCATTATAAGAGAGTCAATACCCTGTTCAATTATACGCCCAACCCTAGCATAAAATCGAAATAGCTACAGTTAGTAAGGTTGACAACCATTTTCACCTAACCTTCACCCCGTACAAATTTGTGGTTTACTTTTTTTTTTTTTTAGATAATGTGGAAAATAGGAAGTTTGTCCATCTAAGTCAAGTAATGAGAACTGGAAGAGTAAAATTCTTCAGTTATTTATAGAAATTAATACTCTCTTCAGATCTTAGCGGAAGTTAAGAAATCGTGTTTGTAAGTTCTTGTACAAACATAAATACTTCAACTTACAATGAGAATGTTTGTTTGTTTTTGAATTTCGAACAAAACTACTCGACTCGAGGGCTCTCTGTGCTAGCCGTCCCTAATTCAGCAGTTTAAGACTAGAGAGACGGAGGCTAGTCTTCACCATCCACCGCCAACTCTTGGGCTACTCTTTTACCAACGAATAATGGGATTGAACGTCGCTTTATAAAGCTCCCACGGCTATAAAGGCCAGCATGTTTCGTGCGACGGGGATTCGAACCCGTGACTCTCAGATTAACGAACGCTTTAACCCACCTGACCATGCCGGACCTTATAGAGATTTTCTTTTCAACTAAAGTAAGTTGATATGAGCCAGTAAGTTTCCTTTGAAAACATTTAGATAAGTATAATGGTGAAAGTTTCTTATTCCTGTCATGAACTTGTACTTCGTTTGTTAGGGACGCCTAGCAGAGATACCCATCGAGTAGCTTTATGCGAAGTTCAAAAATCAAAACCTTCTTTAATATAATTGTGTATTTTATCTGGTTACAACCTAATTATAATTTTAGAAATAGCTGAATTAATAAAATAATGAGGATGAATTTTCTCTCAATAATCTGGGGTCTGGTACGTGAAAGTGATTTACATTACAGTCTCAAATCTCGAAAAACTACTCACTTCTAAGCATTTTTGTATAACTTTAGTATAAATACATGTAAATCTTGATTCATATGTTGTTTTATACAGATCTTATGTAAATTAAAATGTTCAAATTTGTCCGTTTTACTATATTAAATAGGTTAATTTATAAATTTCATTATTCAGGTCACAAAAGCAAAGTTTGAAGGGAAAAATGGCCATTTTCTATACTTTTACAACATTAGTGATTAAGAAATAACACATACTATCTAGTAACAAAATGTGTTACATAGTGTAAGTCAGTCACATAAAACATACACGTATCACAATAAACATTTTAATACTCAAATACGAGCACGATTAGAAAAATATTCAAAACGAATGTTTTCACACGTTTCGAAAAGATGGCTAAAATTATGAAACTAGTTAAACTAACAATTTAGTTTCGTCATTGTTAATTTAGTTTTCATGAGTTTTCAATGTATAACGCCTGACGCGAATTTTTTCAAAAACAATTTTATACTTTCATACTGGATAAAGCTGGATTTCTTCCTTTGATGTACATGTTCTCGTCAGTTAACCACCAACTCTAAGCCTTATCAAAACAACGTACTTTAAAATAATAAAACTCTCTCACCATTTTTCACGATCTGACTTGAATAACCTTGTGTTTTTAAACAGTTTTCTTGATTTTATATCATGATAACATTGCATATTTACAAATTTAATTTTGCGATGCTTTGAGAAACAATAACTTAAACTTATTTCAGTTCGCATTGACCTCAGAACATGTGGAGTATAAATTTTGGTTTAGATTAAAGTTTGTTTGTTTTGAGATTTTGAAACACTTATAGTCCGACATTATTTGATATGCGTTGAAATATATAATCAAATATATTTCACTTGCCACATTAAAGTGAAGTTTGAAGTGAACCTTTCATGACAAATATTTAATATTTGTTTAAATATGTTAAATAAATTACAGTAATTATACTGCTAGAAAAATATTTATTAATACACATATAATAATTCAATTGTAGATTGCTTTTAACGTCTACGGATTCAATCCCCGTCACACCGAATATGCTCGCCTTGAAACCGTGAATTCGTTATAATGTAACAGACAATCCCTTTTTCCGTTGGTGAAAATAGTCCATGAGTTGAAGGTGGGTGGTGTTGACCAGCTGCCTTCCCTAAATCTGTCATTTGTAAATTTGCAATAACTAGTTCAGATCGTCCTCGAATAGCTTTTAGAAAAATAAATAATCTGACCTTCTAGGAAGTGTGGAATTGGACGTTAGCCATTTAATAAACAGGGTATGATCAATAAATTCAGCTGCCATGTTTATACCCAAGAAACAATGTTTACATGCAGTTGAAGCAACTCATCAAATTATACTTTATGGTGGCGATCCACTCTTTACCGTTGCTGTTCAACGAACTGCACCATAAGGAACTGTATTGTCGTGAACTTTACCGTACAGCCTGGGATTCACTGGCGTCACACGCTAATGAAACAGAAAAGAAAAAAATATTTGTTCACGTGAAAATATGTTAAAAAGTATACAATACGTATAAACGTGTTCGTATGAAATAACATCTAGCTTTAGTTTTCCGAGTCCAAAAATACATACCACGAATACCTGGTTGTGATATAATTATTTCTATGTGGCCTCTTTGACCTGTTATAAACTTTACTTAAAAGTTCAAATGTTTAATGAACATATGTGAGAATAGCATCAAACATGCCCCGAACATATTCAGGTGTGTTTAAATATAGAAATTTTGGCGTAAAGAATTGTCGTTACCCATAGTTCACGTTTTGTGCCGAAATAATCTCACTCAAAAAACGTTAACGTGCACCCAATATTTTCTATATTCATATTAGTAAAAACAAAAACAGACACACAACCTGGCCTCTAAAGCTTCTCTGGTAAAATCAATGCTTTCGGTCTGCACTTCGCCATCTTACGATATTTCCATTTGGATACGTCAGATCCGGGCCAGTGCTGTGAGCTTTACGTTTTGTTTTCTTTTCATAGAAAATAGGTATGCTCGAAATAATTCTAATGGAATATTGAATCATACAACGCTAACTTTAAAAGTAATATTTATATGTGAGTTTGTTTATCCAGACGTTGAAGTTTTTCATTGGTTGTTTGAAGTTAAGCTACAAAGCTACACAAGTATCGAAACCCGCTTTCTAGCGTTGTAAATCCGCAGACATTACGCTGTGCTTATGGGGATGGGGGCGCCATTTTTTTACTTTAAACAAAAAGATTGTAACAAAACATTTATGTAACTCCAAATAAACACTTGAGACATGTCACACTTGATTTTAAAACCCTTACTAATGGACATGATAAAAGAATCATTTGAATAAATTTCTGTTTTATTACTTGAAATGTAAGTGGTCGTAAACATTAGGTGAAATGTCAAAGTTTCATAGTGGACGTTTAGCGCTTTTAGTATTCTTTCTTTAAACACTCGCAGACGTATCCGAATAGTTTTGACATTTATTATAATGTTAATCTTACACTACGAAGAATCAGAGAGAAATTTCCAGTGCCTACCCATCAATTACCTCAGCACTTATCTAATTACACATTATTTACCTTCAGGCACATTTAGATAATTAGACAACATCCTAAACAATATCCGTGTTTTCAAACCCAAGGCAATTTACGTCTACTAAAGAATGTTATTTGTAATAAATGTTAATTTCTTGAAATTTCTACCCTGTTCGACTGTACATACGTAGGAAGTTGACAAAGTGTTACGGTTTTAAACTAAAAGTAACGATTTTACTGAATGTAGATTGTATCTGGTTTGATATTTTTACTTTAAACAAAAGCAACAATTTACTGTTTGACAACTTTTTTTTTTTACAATCCAGGTTTTATGTGAATTCTGTTCTGTCTTATCTACACAAACATTATCCGAATTGTAGCCGATCATAAACTGTGGACCATTCAAGAAATACTAATGGAACGCAACAATAAGGCTCAAACACTACCCTTAAATTGTGTAAAATATTCAAGAAATATTGATGGAAGTCAACAATAAGGCTCAAACACTATCCTTAAATTGTGTAAACCATTCAAGAAATACCAACGGAAGGCAACCGCAAAGCTCAAACATTCCTAAGTTATATCATCTTAACATGCTGGGACGGAACTTTTAAGACAAAATTATTTAGTTCTCAATTAAAACAACATTTTATCAGTGGAACTAGAAACTTTTATATAATCAATTAATTTGACATTGAATGTTTAGTTTTAAACTTTTTAATAGCTTGTTTTAATTTTTTACGGACAAACTCTATAATATTTATCTCTATAATAAATTCATTTTATTTCTAAGCTGAAGATTTTTTTGTCTTATTAACGAAATTGACGTTCAAAGTGTAGTTCTGAACTTTACAACAGAAGTTACGTTAGACGTGTTAAAGGCTATAATAATTTTACTCTATACTAAATACAACACTTTATCGATGCAAGTAAAACTTTCAAAAGATAAAGTAAACTGGTATTAAAGTTTAGTTTTAAATTTTATCATAGAAATTGTTTCGTTAGAAGTGTTAACGTCTAAGACAATTTCTTTATGTTATAAACACAACATGGAGTTGGCTGTTGCTTCTCTATTATAGATGTTTATCAACAGAATTCAGTCCACTTTTGGTCACTCTGTAACGTTCCACTTTTTCAAAAATTTCAGTGGTGCTTTAGAAACATAGTCTTAAAAGAGTGTTTACTTCATACATATATATATTTAAATTATTTTATAAAATACATACTAAATAAGGTTTGTGCTGTCTCCGGCTTCTACCTGACGCCTTAAGAACAAACTTACTTCGCTTTGCATTACATTATATTTTATTATTGGTGGCTCACAGAAAATGAACCATAAACACAAAGTTATTTTCAAAGCCCTTTGTGTCACTTCAAACATAAGACACCACTAAACTATGGTCTATAGTATATCTTCTCACCAACTGGATATTTGCGTGCTAGTCTAGAAATGCATTAGGTTGAATATATTCTGGAAAGTGTAATAGCAGTTAGTAACTGTGAACAAAGTAAACAAATGGAAATTGTTGTCTGAAACGGATCTCGAACAAAATAAAACTTTTTTTACATTAAACTGTATTTACTGTATTTTAACTATCATACAGGATTGCACATAAGACTGGTACGTAGGAAAACATAAGATAAACTACACATAAGAAACATTTTTTTAAATCAAATATCTAAGTGTAGACAAAACACCTTTAACTATTTACCAGGTTACAGTATTCTAACAATAAGATACTGAACCATTTTATATTATTATTTTTAATTTAACTTCATCTTCAGTGGTTTTGTTTTACGTATCCAATTCCAGTGTTTATACTACCTTATTAATAAGATGTTATAATTAATTATACTTTGTTTCAAAGTAACCATAGTTATTTTACAATTAGCAACTGAAGATATGAATTTTTAAAAACTTAAACTGATCTGTGACACAAAACTCATAATATTTTAACTTGTGCATTATTGGAATCCAGATGATTAAAGCGCTCGACTCGAAATCCGAGGGTCGTGGATTCGAAAACCTTTAACACCAAACTTGCTCGCCCTTTCAGCCATGGGGGCATTTTAATGTGACGGTCAATCCCACTATTCGTTGATAAAAGAGTAGCCCAAGAGTTGGCGGAGGGTGATGTTGACAAGCTACTTTTCTTCTTGTTTTATACTGCTAAATTAGAGACGGCTAGAGCAGATTGTCCTCGTGCAGCTTTGCGCGAAATTCAAAAACAAACAAATAGATATTGTAGATGGAGAAGAAAAAATTACTTTTCGTAAACATCCTTAGCCAAACTAATCGAAAATTAAAGAAACTCACAAAAAGTTGTGAAATGTTCTAGTGAATCTCTAATTTCTTTACTTTCATAATGTGAATATTTTATTATAATTTCGAATATTAGAAGATAACACGATCATGCTCACCATATTACAAAACAATTGTTTATTGGGTTTAACAGTTTATTGTTATTGGTGAAGCAAAATAAAACAAAAAGATAGAGGGTTTGTAAGTTTCAGAACTGTAAACGTGTCTGATTTCAGGGTATAACAAACTGGGATATTCGAAAATTATAAAAACTTATGGTCTCATAAAAGGGGCGCTTTAGAAATTCCAAAAAAAGCGTAGGATGTTTTCAACTACAAGTAAAGGTCAAAAGGTCAATGAACCCGAGCCCTACCTGGTATTTAAAGACCTAAATCCTGGCAAAGAGAAAGTGAAGAAATAGACGTAAATTTATGTTAGCCTTTCTTATAAAGTCTTTAGAATAAAGATGGTGCGTGGATTGGACAATTGACAAGTAATGTGTTACTTAGCAACAGAACCCGTTTACTTGTATATGAAGCGTGGTGCACTAGAACGTTTAATTATGTCTGAATTACGATCTAACGACACGGTGACGTTTGGAAGGTATTTGCGACAGTGGCATTCAAGGGCCATATTACACTCTTGTTTGCTTCATTGATTGGTTGTTCAGAATTAAGCACAACGCTACACAATGAGCTATCTGTTCTCTGCTCATCATGGGTATTGAAACCCGTCCACAGATATACTGCTGAGCCATTGGAGGATAATATTAGTTTATAGTAGGTATATAATGTTAGAAAACTTTGTTTATTTTATGTTCATTGTAGGAGATTTCAGAGAAAACATGTTATAGGGAGTTGATACTAGCACTAATTCTTATATCAGTCATATTATATGGAATTTTAGAGGATTCATGTTATAAGAATTATGTATTTGCTTCTTTATGTTTGGGAGAGATTAGTATTAATCTTTATGCCAGACGAATGATAGAAAACTGGTTTTAGTTTTTATATAAAACATAACTGAGGGAGTCTTTATAAATGTTTACACGAGGTACAACGTATATAGGATGTTCAAATGTAAACATATTTTAAGAAGCTGGCACCAGTGTGTGTGTATGTTTTCTTATCGCAAAGCAACATCGGGCTATATATTGAGTCCATCGAAAGAACTCGAACCCTAATTTCAGCGTTGTAAATACGTAAACATACCGTTGTACCAGAAGTGGGACGCTGGCACTCCTTTCTAAAAGCAAAATATTGAAACTCGGTTTTTAGCAGTGTGAGTCCGCAGACATACCCTGTTCAACTGGGTGGGCTAATCTGTTGTTAAAAACAATACGTGAATAAATAACTTTACTACTTTAATACGAAGGCTATCTGCACTAACCGTCCCCAATTTAGCAGTGTAAGACTAAAAAGAAGACAACTAGTCATCACCACCCACCGCCAACTCTTGGACTACTCTTTTACCAACAAATAGCGAGATTACCGTTAGATGATTACGTCCACATGGCTGCTAAGAATTTATATATAGGCGTATATTTATTTTAGGTTTCCAAGTAGGGTTACTAATAATAAGACGTGCTACCTGTTTCATTTTCTTCTTTAAGTGGGCCCGGCATGGCCAGGTGGGTTAAGGCGTTCGACTCGTAATCTCAAGGTCGTGGGTTCGAATCGCCGTCACATCAAACATGATCGCTTTTTCAGCCGTGGGCGTTATAACTTGACGGTCAAACCCACTCTTCGTCAGTAAAAGAGTAGCCCAAAAGATGGCGGTGGATGGTGATGACTAGCTGCCTTACCTCTAGTCTTACACTGCCAAATTAGGGACGGCTATCGCAGACAGCCCTCGTGTAGCTTTGAACGACATTCAAAACAAACAATATTTGCGTGTTTCATTATTCACTGTTTAATGGGTAGCTACGCTGTGCCCATTGCGAGGATCGTGTCTCAAAAAATATAAGTTATTCCACTGTAATAAAACCACCAATATTCTGTTTAAAGTTATAATTTTGAGTTTTAAATATAAAAAATGAACTAGACAGAGTGAAGTAAATTCATTAAATGTGTTGAAATTTTATTAAGTAAAATAAAATAAATAAAAATAAAAATAACAGAAATATATTTTCGAACGGTTCTCAATCCAAATTCTACTTTTGTTTACACAAGTAAAACTATGAATGGGAAATAATGTTTTCACTACGAATAATTTTACAAATGGAAGATATATCCATCCCAGCCTAGCTCAAGGGTTAGCTCGAAAATTATAAAGTTAAAATGCTGTGTTCGATTCCACCTGTTAATATACCGCAGGTAGTATATTTGGCATATCTACAATAAAATGTAAGTTCATGAAAACGCTAGCTCTATTTACTCACTAAGTAAAAATAACAAATACATGAAACTTGTTCGTACTAAATTAATATATCGAATTGAAATGTGCTACTGATGTAAGCAATAAGTAACAAGACAGTCGGAATTCCAAATGTCAGCTACAGTCTAAGATTTTACACTTTTATCATGAAAACTCAGTTTCTTAAAACTTTGTTTTTCTTGAATTTCGCGCAAAGCTACTCGAGGGCTATCTGCGCTAGCCGTCCCTAATTTAGCAGTGTAGGACTAGAGGGAAGGCAGCTAGTCATCACCACCCACCACAAACTCTTATTCTACTCTTTACAAACGAATAGTGGGATTGACCGTAACATTATAACGCCCCACGGCTGGGAGGGCGAGCATGTTTGCGCGACTCGAGCGCGAACCCGCAACCCTCAGATTACGAAGCGCAAGCCTTAACGCGCAAGGCCATGCCAGGCCCTAATCGTGTTTCTAGTTTTATTATTTGACTTAACCGATATCACAAACAAAGCTGAAGGAAACAAAACAAAGAAAAGGCTTTAGTGTCGACAGCAGGCCACCAAAATACATTCTGTATCGTATATCAGTATTATGTAATTCTTTTCACTTTATTTACTAAGGTTCTTTTTCAGTTACCTATTCTACAGAAGATAACTTTTCCAGTAACGTATAAAACCTCGAGAAAATAATGTATTTAGGTTATACAGAAAAGTTCTCTCGTTTTAATGGTCTATTTATTAAAATATAGTAAGTTATATGCTAAAGAAACGAACGTGCACTTCCCTGTTTCAATATATTTATAGATATACACCCGATTTATGCTTAAAGAATTTATATGTATAAAACAAAACAACCGATCGATACCCAATGTCAGTTCTTAGAAATCCATAGTATGGTTGGTAACATCAGATTAGACGATTGCCGCTAAAACAACAACATGAATTTCTAATCAGTGATGACGAGAAACCCACTTGTTGAGAAAATTTATATGCAAAACGGCTCGTTTGGGCTGAAACACAAGCAATTAACACAGCATTACATCCACCACTATACTGGTACAGATATGTAGATGACACGGTTGTGGGATTCAAATCTACGGAACACATACTTAATTTTTTCAATCACATTAACTCTATACATCCCAACATTAACTTCACATGTGAACAGGAAGAAAACAATCAAATATCATTTCTTAACCTCAAAATTACAAGAACTGATACACAATTTCAAACAGAAATCCACCGAAAAATCACCCATACTGGACTATACATTCCTTGGGACTCAGCACATGAAACAAAACAAAAACTCAACATACTAAGAAACCAAATAAACACAGCCATAAAACTATGCTCACCAGATAAAATTAACGATGAATTAGACAAAATAAAACAATACTTCACCAACATCAATAAGTTTCCTCCACAAACCGTAGAAAACATTATACGCACACACCTAGACATAAAGCAAAATCAACCACCAACTAAAGTAAATACAGCTCACGAATCAAAAAACCACGAAACCATATACTGCTGTATACCATATATTCCGGACATCAGCAAACAAATAACCAACATTTGGCAAAAATTAGTAACAAAATATGACATTCCAATTAATACCAAACGTATTCAAAAACCCGGCACAAAACTAAGGTCTATACTATGTAAAAACTACACTGACAAACACAACACCAACATTATTTATAAAATACAACGTGATAACTGCCACGACTTCTATATTGGAGAAACAAGTAGAAAAATGGAAACCAGAATCAAAGAACATAAAAAGTCACCTTCACACGTTTTCGAACACTGCAAGTCAAATAAACACAACATAACCATAGAAAACACTCAAATACTAAATAAAGAAACAAACATAAACAAACGCAAAATTAAAGAAGCCTTACTTATACAACAACTTAAACCCAAAATAAACCAATATAAAGGAACGCCTTTATACCTATATTAATAAAATAAAATAAATAAAATTATATATTCAAACATCTAACACCGCCCTCTACATTTCGACACACAGTTACACAACCCCTTTCAAACATGTGGTCAGCTTCCGGTCAGTTACCTCTTTCTTTGTGAACCTGACGATGACCGAAGAAGGTCGAAACGTTGTTCGCTCTTCTATGTAAAAGTGTTTTCTCAGCCCAAACGAGCCGTTTTTGCATATAAACATGAATTTCTGAACTGTTTTAAACAAACTTCTGTCGTTTTTGATACTGTGTGCTTTACCTCGGTTTTTATTTAAACAGAAACTTGCTCAGAAACAAAATTTCTGATAATATACTTATTTCTCCTCTATGAAAAATAAAAACTTTATAAGAAGGGAGAAAAACTCTATCACCTCAGAAAGCAAATTAAAGAAGACTATGGGCCGGCGTGGTTAGGTGAGTTAAGGTGTTCAACTGGTAATCTGAATATCACGGGTTCGAATCCCAGTCACACCAAACATGCTCACCCTGTTAGCCTTGGGAGCATTATAACGTCACGGTTAATCCCATTATTGGTTGGTAAAAGAGTAGTCCAAGAGTTGGCGGTGGAGGTGATAACTCGCTGCCTCTCTAGTCTTACACTGCTAAATTAGGGGCAGATAGCCCTCGTGTATTTTTGATAGAAATTCTAAAAAACAAACAAACAAATAGAAGACTATTGAAACAGTTACATCGTGAGCACGTGCCTAGTAATCAAATTATTCTATTAATGAATCCTTATCGTATCCTGTGAAGAGGATATTAAAAATAAAACTTCGTAATAATACTTAAATTACAAAGTAATTTTGTTGCTCTCACAAACAACTTATACGTATTACTGAGAGTGATTGTCTTCGTACTCATAAAGGTTTGTAATGTGATTGTAACTATATGTCTTCTAACGTACATTTACAGTATGAAGATTTAATGAAAGATGATGAATTTTCTTAGAAAGTCAGAACCTTAATAACTCCTATAGCATATCCTCAATAGCTTGTTTAATAATGTTTTAAATTACATGATTAATAATGACTCTATTTTTTTCTAATATTCTTGAACATCTACAGTTGCTCTTAATTTAATATGTATACAAATATATATAATATAACCATAACATTTAAACCAAAACAAAATACATTAAAATTCAATTTACTATGTCACTAGTTAAGGCTATCGTACAGGGTGTTTGGAAAGTCAATATGCAGTTTTGTAATCATATTTTATTCAGTCTATTTCAAGCCAGCAACTGGTAGCGGTGTTTAGAAACAAAATAAGAAAGATCCAGGCCTGTATTGATGCCAACGGGTGTCACTTTCAACATTGTTTATAATCGTCATTCATATTTACCTCCTGTATTCTGTATTGAAACATGTCTGTTAATAAATATATAAGTGCACACTGACTTTCCGAACACCCCGTACTTACCAACATAAAGACTGAACAATACAATGGAAGGTGCGATCATTCACATATATTGAATATATTTTAGTGAAACTAACTAAATACATTCAAATGAATTTAAATATATTTGTATATATATGGTATTTATTATTTAATTATACAAATAAGACCAACTATTACTGACCCGTAATGGCCAGGTAGTTAAGGCACTTGACTCGTAATCTGAGGGTCACGGGTTCGAATCCCCTTCACACGAAACATGCTCGCCCTTTCAGTAGTGTAAGCGTTATAAAGCGACAGTCAATTCCAGTATTTGTTGGTAAAAGAGTAGCTCAAGAGTTTGCGGTGGGTAGTGATGACTAGCTGCCTTCCTTCTAGTGTCACACTGTTAAATTTTCTCACTGTTTCTCACTTTAGAAACACCACAACATGGAGTTTGAACGTCGTATGCTAAACTTAGTCTTCACCATTAACATTCTGAAAATTGAATTTGACTATAATTACTGTAATCACATGTACATGTAATAATAAACTAAAGAACACATAAATTACTATAATCATGTATGTATGTGATAATGAAATGAGAAAGAACACATAAATTATTATAACCATGTGTGTATGTGAAAATGAAATGAGGAAGAACACATAAATTATTATAATCATGTGTGTATGTGAAAATGAAATGAGAAAGAACACATAAATTATTATAACCATGTGTGTATGTGAAAATGAAATGAGGAAGAACACATAAATTATTATAACCATGTGTGTATGTGAAAATGAAATGAGGAAGAACACATACATCATTATAATCATGTGTTTGTTTGTTTTTTCAATTTCGCACAAAGCTACTTGAGGGTTCTCTGTGCTCGCCGTCCCTAATTTAGTAATGTAAGACTAGAGGGAAGGCAGCTAGTCATCACCACCCACCGCCAACTCTTGGGCCACTTTTTTACCAACGAATAGTGAGATTGACCGAAACATTATAACACACCCACGGCTGAAACGGCAAGCATCTTTGATGTAACTAGGATTCGAACTTTCGGCCCTCATATTAAGCTTTAACCACCTTGCCACATTTTAAATATTAATCGATCTTGGTATACAATTGTACTAGAAATTTCCTATAACCAATGACGTCATGTGTTAATATAAATGTGAACTGCATTTTACAAGTATTGCTTATGTTTTAAAAAATGTATTCAACATTTACACTTTAAATTAAAATTTTAGAAGTAAGGCTGGTTATAGAATGGAGAGTAATAATAGTAACATTGATTTTTAATCAACTGAATTTTTATTCTTGTTTCCAGTAAAAAATAATAGAAAATACATACAATGATTTTGTTTTCAGAAAAGTAGTTCAAGTGTTTTTTGTTACACCATAATCATAAAGTTAGTACATTTTAATACATATACCTGTTATATATAATCCGGTAAAAGCTGTCTGAGGCAGAATCGCATAGCACTGAGTAAAATTTCCGGCTTAGACATAGTGAACATGCATTTCCTTGATTGGGCCCCGCATGGCCAAGTGTCTTAAGGCGTGCGACTCGAAATCTGATGGTCGCGGTTTCGAATCCCCATCGCACCAAACATTATCGCCCTTTCAGACGTGGAGGCGTTATAATGTGACGGTCATTCCCACTATTCGTTAATAAAAAAAGCATCTTAAGAGTCTTACACTGCTAAATTAGAGACGGCTAACGCAGACAGCCCTCGTGTAGTTTTGAGCGAAATTAAACATAAACAGACAAAAAACATTTTATGTCTGATGGTTTTTCGAAATTAAAATCAGCCATAATGATACTCAGTCTCATCTCAGCACTCAGAAATAATTAGCAAATTAGCTTCAAAATAATTAGCTCGCTTTAAAATCTTTGGTGGAAAATCTGAGGTGCAATTATTTATAAAACACTTTCATTGAGATGGGCTATTTTTTCATGTATTCTTATATTCAGAAATAACTTCTTAATAAACTGAGCAATACTTTGCGAGTGAATAAGGACAGTAAATCAGCTCTTTTATTTGTATTTGATAACTTTCTATAGATTGAATGTTTTAAGGAAAGGCTTATTATGGCGCCTACTGGTTTCACAACGGGAGTAAAATACGTAGTGGTTATTAGAGTTTCATTGACTTACCGAAGTACCATTGGAAGGAGAGGTTCTAAAATTGGTGTTTACAACAAGTAATACACCTTATGTACTCGTGGGCTAAATGGATAGCAGTCGTTCGTAATTTTAAATTATGGATCGGAGAAAAGGCGGTCAGCCACTAACAACAACAGTCAGAAGGAACGGCTTTCAGAAACCAAATAAGGGCCTTTACTGTTACGTCGAAAATGTTTAGTCTCAACAAGTTTCGCTCACCAAACCTTCAGATCCGTGGCCCGACACATTGGTCACCAAACCACTTCTACTTGTCATTTTCTTATGTTTCATTCAAAATCACTGAAGCGATTAACATATACCAACTAGCAAGCAAATAGCAACATTTGTGTTTATAAAATATGTTCAAACATTATGATAGATTAAAAAAATGTTTAGACAATTACTGCGCTAAAAAAGCCCGGCATGGCCAGGTGGGTCAAGGCGTTCGACTCGTAAGTTGATGGGTCGCGAGATCGAATCCCCGTCGAACCAAACATGCTCGCCCTTTCAGCCGTGGGGGGCGATATAAATGACGGTCAATCCAACTATTCGTTGGTAAAAGAGTAGCCCAAGAGATGGTCGTAGGTGGTGATGACTAGCTGCCTTCCTTCTAGTCTTACACTGCTAAATTAGGAACGGTTAGCGCAGATAGCCCCAGTGTAGCTTTGCGAGAAATTCAAACCAAACGAAACTACACTAAAATCGACCACTGCTGAGAATATGTTAGATATTAACTTTCTTGGCTGTCTAAAGACAGCTTTGAATGATTGGAAGAGTCTGGTGAACAGCTCGAGCAATGACGTAAGGTTGTGTTAAGCTCAAAAGAACAGTGGCTTTAAGAAGAGAAGAAATGGATTTGTTGATTTTATCGGAATTCCGCAGCAAATAATTTTTTAATCCAGGTATGTTTCTATTTGTAATAAAACAGTTTCATCTCTACAATAAAACTACTGATGGACGTCCATTAATACAAATATAAAAATGATTCCCTTGCTCTTAACGTGCCACAGAAAAACAACAACAGTATTAAAGTAGAAACAATATCTTATTTGAAACACACTTAATTATGACTTTCAACCCTGCCATAATAATTCTTGTATTCTTACTGTTTACGTTCTCCATGTTTTCTGTCGGGCTGGCAAAAGATTACAGATTTTCTAACGACAAAACACGGAACTCAATTCCCAGAAGTACACATAGCAAAGACAGCCTATTGTGTAGTTTTCTGCTTCCTACAATATGCTCATCGCGAATGTGTTTCTATTTTAGTGCGAAATATTTCTGTGTACTTGTGTATATATATATATATCATTAACTTATTTCCCCTCGTCTTCTATTCTCTCCACGTGCCAAAGACTACAAAGAAGAAATAATTTGCTACCTTTTCCAAACATTAGCGTCTTTTATCTTTAGCTGCTGCAAACGGCCCATAAATTTTTGTTTTTTCAAGTACAAACTTCATGGCTTCGTATCTTAGCGGATTTGAGAGCTATTTACAGCCGCGGCTATTGAGTATTCTCTTTTGTCATTACAAGAGAGTCAATACCCTGTTCAATTATACGCTCAACCCTAGCATAAAAAATCGAAATAGCTACAGTTAGTAAGGTTGACAACCATTTTCACCTAACCTCCACCCCGTACAAATTTGTGTTTTTTTTGTTTTTTTTTAGATAATGTGGAAATAGGAAGTTTGCCCATCTAAGTCAAGTAATGAGAACTAGAACAGTAAAATGTCTTCAGTTATTTATAGAAATTAATACTCTCTTCAGATGTTAGCGGAATTTAAGTAATCGTGTTTGTAAGTTCTTGTACAAACATAAATACTTCAACCTACAGTGAAAATGTTTGTTTGTTTGTTTGTTTTTGTAATTTCACACAAAGCTACTCGAGGGCTCTCTGTGCTAGCCGTCCCTAATTCAGCAGTGTAAGACTAGAGGGAAGGCAGCTAGTCATCACCACCCACCGCCAACTCTTGAGTCGAACACCTTAACCCACCTGGCCATGCCGGGCCTTGTAGAGCTTTTCTTTTCAACTAAAGAACGTTGATATGAACCGGTAAGTTTCATTTGAAAATATTTAGTTAACTATAATGGTGAAAGTGAGATAAATCAGATATAAAAACAGTGTAAGACAAGAGAGAAGGCAGCAAGCCATCACCACCAACTCTTGGGCTGTTCTTTTACCAATGAACAGTGGGATTGACTGCACATTCTTGTCATAAACGTGTACTTCGTGTTTTATAACTAATTTATGACTCAACTGTTATAATGCAATACACACCAGTTCATGTGAAATGACTCTTTGACATCACATTAGTTTGGAAAGAAAATTCACAAGCGTTTTAGATGCTTCTTGTGGCATAGTTTATCATATTACGAAAGATATTTCTTAGTATTACAATGATTTTAAAGAAAAATCCACTTATTAGACTTGTTCATAAATGAAACGAGTCTTCCCAGTAGCACTTACAATGATTGAAAACAGAGATAGATAACAAATGTGGGCTGATTACAGATAGCCTCTTTCTGTAGTTTCACAGTTAATAAAAAACGAGCAAATTATACTGTTCCCCCTCTAGTGGCAGATAACGAAAGTCCTAAAATACCAATTTTAACCACAATAAATTTTTTTCTTGTTTTAACAAATGAGGCTAATAAATGAAAGATATGTCGTTTTTCTATTTTTAGAATATTTGGAGGTCAATTGAGGTGGAATGGTACCTCGTGTAAGGTAGAAGTATACCGGAGCGATGAACCAAAGTTAAGGGGACATTTCGAGAACCCCCCCGCTCTCCACCTCCGCCCAATGTCACTGTGTGAGCATACAATTGATGACCACATACCAGGGTCATACAATTAATAGGGAGAACACTATATGGATCCTAAGCGATAAAGTATAGTTCCACGTATACACATACAGCTGTCGGGCTCGACTCCACATAAAATTTTAAGTTGCGAAAACTTAAAACTTCAACCAAAAGAATATCTTAATATATGATTTGCTACTAAAGAACGCAGTGGTGTTAACTAAATTTATAGTCCAATTCTGTTTCACACACTTTTCAATTTTTTAAAGTTTCAGTATATTTGATAAAAATCACTATAATTGTTTTATTATTTACTTCTTGCTATTAAAGTCAAGTTGTACATAAATTATTTATCTATTGAAAACACTGTAAGGGTGACATCATACACCTAAACTGCCCTGACATCTAGTGAAATGTGAATTACATTCAGTAAATCAGATTATTAATTTTTTAGAACATCAGCTGTGAAATTATTGTGTGGATATTTGTTATTTATTTTATTTCTACATATAACTTCAATAATATGATAAAAGTATAATGTTATTATAATTTAAATACAATTTTATGTTTATTTGTCTTTCTGAATTATTTACTATAATATATGAAATATGCTATTAAGTACAATCTACATTACATAAACTAATTATGTAATATCTTAGTAAGTGGAGTACGGCCCGCCATGGCCAAGCGTGTTAAGGCGTTCGACTCGTAATCCGAGGGTCGCGGGTTCGTAATCCCCGTCACACCAAATATGCTTTCAGCTCTTGGGGTGTTATAATGTGATGGTCAATTCTACTATTTGTTGGTAAAAGTGTAGCCCAAGAGTTGGCGGTTGTTGGTGATAACTATCTGCCTTTCCTCTAGTCTTACATTGCCAAATTAGGGACGGCTAGGACAAATACCCCTCGAATTGCTTTGTGCGAAATTCAAAAAACAAACAAAAAAATGTTTATTTACCATAATTGTGCATTTTATCTAGTTACAACCTAATTATAATTTTAGAGTTAGCTGAATTAATAAAATAATGAGGATGAATTTTCTCTCAATGGCCATTTTCTGTACTTTTACAACATGAGCAATTAAGAAATAACACATACTATCTAGTAACAAAATGTGTTACATAGTGTAAGTCAATCAAATGAAACATAAACGAATCACATTAAACATTTTAATACTCAAATACGAGCACGATTAAAAAAATATTCAAAACGAATGTTTTCACACGTTTCGAAAGATGGTTAAAAATTATGAAACTAGTTAAACTAACAATTTAGTTTCGTCATTTTAATTTAGTTTTCATGAGTTTTCAATGTATAACGCCTGACGCGAATTTATTCAAAACGGTTTTATACTTTCATATTGGATAAAGCTGGATTTCTTCCTTTGATGTACATGTTCTCGTCAGTTAACCACCAACTCTAAGCCTAATCAAAACAACGTACTTTAAAATAATAAAACTCTCTCACCATTTTTCACGATCTGACTTGAATAACCTTGTCTTTTTATACAGTTTTCTTGATTGTATATCATGATAACATTGCATATTTACAAATTTAATTTTGCGATGCTTTGAGAAACAATAACTTAAACTTATTTCAGTTCGCATTGACGTCAGAACCTGTGGAGTATAAATTTTGTTTTAGATTAAAGTTTGTTTGTTTTGAGATTTGGAAAGACTTATTGTCCGTCATTATTTGATATCCGTTGAAATATATAATCACATATCTTTCACTTGCCACATTAAAGTGAAGCTTGGAAGTGAACCTTTCATGACAAATATTTAGTATTTGTTTAAATATGTTAAATAAATTACAGTAATTATACTGCTAGAAAAATATTTATTAATACACATATAATAATTCAATTGTAGATTGCTTTTAACGTCTACGGGATTCAATCCCCGTCACACCGAACATGCTCGCCTTTCAAACCGTGAAGGCGTTATAATGTAACAGTCAATCCCTTTTTCCGTTGGTGAAAATAGTCCAAGAGTTGAAGGTGGGTGATGTTGACCAGCTGCCTTACCTTAAGTCTGTCATTTGTAAATTTGCAACAACTAGTTCAGATAAGTCCTCGAATAGCTTTTAGCAAAATAAATAATCTGACCTTCTAGGAAGTGTGGAATTGAACGTTAGCCATTTAATAAACAAAGTATGACCAATAAATTCAGCTGCCATGTTTATACCCAAGAAAGAATGTTTACATGCAGTTGAAGCGACTCATCAAATTATACTTTATGGTGGCGATCCACTCTTTACCATTGCTGTTCAAAAAACTGCACCATAAGGAACTGTATTGTCGTGTACTTTACCGTACAGCCTCGGATTGGCTAGTGTCACACGCTGATGAAACAGAAAAGAAAAAATCCTGTTCACGTGAAAATATGTTAAAAAGTATACAATACGAATAAACGTGTTCGTATGAAATAACATATAGCTTTAGTTTTCCGAGTCCAAAAATACATACCACGAATACCTGATTGTGATATAATTATTTCTATGTGGCCTCTTTGACCTGTTATAAACTTTACTTAAAAGTTCAAATGTTTAATGAAAATATGTGAAAATAGCATCATACTAAATAGAAGAGTTTCATAAACTATTTTTGTTAATCATTAGCTCATAATTTACCTGATGCGCTAAATAAAAACCCTCAGTTTGTGTTACTAACTGCCCAACGATGAAAGTTATGAGTGCCCACAAGTTATATTAAATATTCACTTAAATAATTGCATATCTAACTTATTAGCATCATGAACTAATCAGGACTTTAAGAAAATCTCTTGTGATCATAAATTTCTAATATCAAGCAGAAACAATCTCGATAAATATTGTCCCCGGATTACAACGCCAAAATCAGAGGTTCGATTCCCCTCGATGGACTCAGCAGATATCCCGATGTGTCTTTGCGATAAGAAACACACACGCACTCGATAAGTATTATTCCCAACAAACATGCCCCGAACAAATTCAGGTGTGTTTAAATATACAAATTATGGCGTAAAGAATTGTCGTTACCCATAGTTTACGTTTTGTGCCGAAATAATCTCACCCAAAAAACGTTAAAGTGCACCCAATATTTTCTATATCCATATTAGTAAAAACAAAAACAGACACACAACTTGGCTTCTAAAGCTTCTCTGATAAAAGCAATGCTCGGTCTGCACTTAGCCATCTTACGATATTTGCATTTCGATACGTCAGATCCGGGCCAGTGCTGTCAGCTTTTACGTTTTTGTTTCTTTTTTCATAGAAAATAGGTATGCTCGAAATAATCCTAAAGGAATATTGAATCATACAACGCTAAGTTTAAAAAGTAATATTTATATGTGAGTTTGTTTATCCAGACGTTGAAGTTTTTCATTGATTGTTTGAAGTTAAGCTACAAAGCTACAGAAGTATCGAAACCCGCTTTCTAGTGTTGTAAATCCGCAGACATTACGCTGTGCTTATGGGGATGGAGGCGCCATTTTTTTACTTTAAACAAAAAGATTGTAACGAAACATTTATGTAACTCGAAATAAACACTTGAGACATGTCACACTTGATTTTAAAACACTTTATAATGGGCATGATAAAAGAATCATTTGAATAAATTTCTGTGTTTTATTACTTGAAATGTAAGTTGTCGTAAACATTAGGTGAAATGTCAAAGTTTCATAGTGGACGTTTAGCGCTTCTAGGATTCCTTCCTTAAACACTCGCAGACATATCCGAATAGTTTTGACATTTATTATAATGTTAATCTTACACTACGAAGAATCAGAGAGAAATTTTCCAGTGCCTAGCCATCAATTATCTCAGCACTTATCTAATTACACGTATTTACCTTCAGGCGCATTGAGATAATTAGACAACATCCTAAACAATATCCGTGTTTTCAAACCCAAGGCAATTTACGTCTACTACAGAATGTTATTTGTAATAAATGTTAATTTCTTGAAAGTTCTACCCTGTTAGGCTCTACATACGTAGGAAGTTGACAAATTGTTACGGTTTTAAACTACAAGTAACGATTTTACTGAATGTAGATTGTATCTGGTTTGATATTTTTACTTTAAAAAAAGCCAAAATTTACTGTTTGACAACTTTTTTTTACAATCCAGGTTTTCATGTGAATTCTGTTCTGTCTTTCCACACAAACATTAATTTTTTCTTATCCGAATTGTAGCCGATCATAAACTGTTGACCATTCAAGAAATAATAATGGAAGTCAACAATAAGGATCAAACGCGACCCTTAAATTGTGTAAAATATTCAAGAAATACTAATGGAACGCAACAATAAGGCTCAAACACTACCCTTAAATTGTGTAAAATATTCAAGAAATACTGATGGAAGGCAACAATAAGGCTCAAACACTATCCTTAAATTGTGTAAAATATTCAAAAAATACTAGTGGAAGGCAACAATAAGGCTCAAACACAACCCTTAACTTGTGTAAAATATTCAAGAAATACTGATGGAAGGCAACAATAAGGCTCAAACACTATCCTTAAATTGTGTAAACCATTCAAGAAATACTGATGGAAGGCAACAATAAGACTCAAAGACTACCCTTGAAATGTGTAAAATATTCAATAAATACTGATGGAAGGCAACAATAAGGCTCAAACACTATCCTTAAATTGTGTAAAATATTCAAGAAATACAAGTGGAAGGCAACAATAAGGCTCAAATACTACCCTTAAATTGTGTAAACCATTCAAGAAATACTAACGGAAGGCAACCGCAAAGCTCAAACATTCCTAAGTTATATCATCTTAACATGCTAGGACGGAACTTTAAGACAAAATTATTTAGTTCTCTTTTAAAACAACATTTTATCAGTGGAACTAGAAACTTTTATATGATCAATTAATTTGACATTCAAAGTTTAGTTTTAAACTTCTTAATAGTTTGTTTTAATTTTTTACGGACAAACTCTATAACATTTAACTCTATAATAAATTAATTTTATTTCTAAGCTGAAGATTTTTTTTTGTCTAATTAACGAAATTGACGTTCAATGTGTAGTTCTGAACTTTACAACACAAGTTACGTTAGACGTGTTAAAGGCTATAATAATGTTACTATATTCTAAATACAACACTTTATCGATGGAAGTAAAACTTTCATATGATAAAGTAAACTGGTATTAAAGTTTAGTTTTAAATTTTATCACAGAAATTGTTTCGTTAGAAGTGTTAACGTCTAAGACAATTTCTTTATGTTATAAACACACATGGAGATGACTGTTGCTTCACTATTATAGATGTTTATCAACAGAATTCAGTCCACTTTTGGTCACTCTGCAACGTTCCACTTTTTCAAAGATTTCAGTGGTGCTTTAGAAACATAGTCTTAAAAAGAGTGTTTATTTCATGCATATATATATTTAAATTATTTTATAAAATACATAATAAATAAGGTTTGTGCTGTCTCCCGGCTTCTACCTGATGCCTTAAGAACAAACTTACTTCGCTTTGCATTACATTATATTTTATTATTGGTGGGCCACAGAAAATGGACCATAAACACAAAGTTATTTTCAAAGCTCTTTGTATCACTTCAAACATAAGACACCACTAAACTATGGTCTATAGTATATCTTCTCACCAACTGGATATTTGCGTGCTTGTCTAGAAATGCATTAGGTTAAATATATTCTGGAAAGTGTAATAGCAGTTAGTAACTGTAAACAAAGTAAACAAATGGAAATTGTTGTCTGAAACGGATCTCGAACAAAATAAAACTTTTTTTTACATAAAACTGTATTTACTGTATTTTAACTACCATACAGGATTGCACAAGACTGGAACGTAGGAAAAACATAAGATAAACTACACATAAGAAACATTTTTTTAAATCAAATATCTAAGTGTAGACAAAACACCTTTAACTATTTACCAGGTTACAGTATTCTAACAATAAGATACTGAACCATTTTCTATTATTATTTTTAATTTAACTTCATCTTCAGTGGTTTCGTTTTACGTATCCAATTTTAGTGTTTATACTACCTTAATAATAAGATGTTATAATTAATTATACTTTGTTTCAAAGTAACCATTAGTTATTTTACAATTAGGAACTGAAGATATGAATTTTTAAAAACTTAAACTGATCTGTGACACAAAACTCATAATATTTTAACTTATGCATTGTTGGAAGCCAGGTGATTAAAGCGCTCGACTCGTAATTCGAGGGTCGTGGATTCGAAAACCTTTTACACCAAACATGCTCGCTTTTTCAGCCATGGGGGCATTTTAATGTGACGGTCAATCCCACTATTCGTTGATAAAAGAGTAGCCCAAGAGTTGGCGGAGGGTGATGTTGACTAGCTACTTTTCTTCTAGTCTTATACTGCTAAATTAGGGACGGCTAGAGCAGATTGTCCTCGTGCAGCTTTGCGCGAAATTAACAAACAAACAGATATTGTGGAGGGAGAAGAAAAAAATACTTTTCGTAAACATCCTTCGCCAAACTAATCGAATATTAAAGAAACTCACAAAAAGTTGTGAAATGTTCTAGTGAATCTCTAATTTCTTTACTTTCATAATGTGAATGTTTTATTATAATTTCGAATATTAGAAGATAACACGATCATGCTCACCATATTACCAAACAATTGTTTATTGTGTTTAACACTTTATTGTTATTGGTGAAGCAAAATAAAACAAAAAGATAGAGGGTTTGTAAGTTTCAGAACTGTAAACGTGTCTGATTTCGGTGTATAACAAACTGGGATATTCGAAAATTATAAAACTTATGGTCTCATAAAGGGGCGCTTTTGAAATTCCAAAAGCGTAGGATGTTTTCAACTACAAGTAAAGGTCAAAATGTCAATGAACCCGAGCCCTACCTGTTATTTAAAGACCTAAATCCTGGCAGAGAGAAAGTGAAGAAATAGACGTAAATTTATGTTAGCCTTTCTTATAAAGTCTTTAGAATAAAGATGGTGCGTGGATTGGACAATTGACAAGTAATGTGTTACTTAGCAACAGAACCCGGTTACTTGTATGTGAAACGTGGTGCACTAGAACGTTTAATTATGTCTGAATTATGATCTAACGACACAGTGACGTTTGGAAGGTATTTGCGACAGTGGCATTCCAGGACCATATTATACTCTTGTTTGCTTCATTGATTGGTTGTTCAGAATTAAGCACAACGCTACACAATGAGCTATCTGTACTCTGCCCACCTCGGGTATTGAAACCCTGTTTCTAGCGGTGAGTCCACAGATATACTGCTGAGCCATTGGAGGATAATATTAGTTTATAGTAGGTATATAATGTTAGAAAACTTTGTTTATTTTATGTACATTGTAGGAGATTTCAGAGAAAACATGTTATAGGGAGTTGATACTACCACTAATATCAGTCATATTATATGGAATTTTAGAGGATTCATGTTATAAGAATTATGTATTTGCTTCTTTATGGTTGGGAGAGATTAGTATTACTCTTTATACCAGACTTATTATAGAAAACTGGTTTTAGTTTTTTATATAAAACATAACTTAGGGAGTCTAAAATGTTAACACGAAGTACAACGTATATAGAATGTTCAAATGTAAACATACTTTAAGAAGCTGGCACCAGTGTGTGTGTATGTTATCTTATAGCAAAGCAACATTGGGCTATATATTGAGTCCACCGAAAGAAGTCGAACCCCTAATTCCAGCGTTGTAAACACGTAAACTTACCGTTGTACCAGAGGGGGACGCTGGCACTCCTTAGAAAAGCAAAATATTGAAACTCGGTTTTAGCGGTGTGAGTCCGCAGACATACCCTGTTCCACCGGGTGGGCTAATCTGTTGTTAAAAACAATACGTGAATAAATAACTTTACTACTTTAATACGAAGGCTATCTGCACTAACCGTCCCCAATTTAGCAGTTTAAGACTAAAAAGAAGGCAATTAGTCATCACCACCCACCGCCAACTCTTGGACTCCTCTTTTACCAACGAATAGCGAGATTACCGTTAGATTATTACGTCCACATGGCTGCTGGGACTTATATATAGGCGTATATTTATTTTAGGTTTCCAAGTAGGGTTACTAATAATAAGACGTGCTACCTATTTCATTTTCTTCTTTAGGTGGGCCCGGCATGGCCAGGTGGGTTAAGGCGTTCGACTCGTAATCTCAAGGTTGTGAGTTCGAATCGCCGTCACATCAAACATGATCGCCCTTTCAGCCGTGGGGCGTTATAACGTCACGCTCAATCCCATTATTGGTTGGTAAAAGAGTAGTCCAAGAGTTGGCGGTGGGGGTGATAACTCGCTGCCTTCTCTCCAGTCTTACACTGCTAAATTTGGGGCAGATAGCCCTCGTGTATTTTTGATAGAAATTCTAAACCAAAACAAATAAATAGAAGACCATTGAAACAGTTACATCGTGAGCACGTGCATAGTAATCAAATTATTCTATTAATGAATCCTTATCGTATACAACGATCAGTAGGTGTTTCAAAATTCCGTTGTTTCTATGTCACATAATGATCGTCCCCATATAAATCAATCCAATACTTATACACATGTCATGTAATGACGATCTGCATCCTTATCTGTGAAGAGGATATTAAAAATAAAACTTCGTAATAATACTTAAGTTACAAAGTAGTTTTGTTGCTCTCTCAAACAACTTATACGTATCACTGAGAGTGATTGTCTTCGTACTCATAAAGGTTTGTAATGTTAGTGTAACTATATGTCTTCTAACGTGCATTTACAGTATGAAGATTTAATGAAAGATGATGAATTTTGTTAGAAAGTCAGAACCTTAATAACTCCTATAGCATATCCTCAATCGCTTGTTTAATAATGTTTTAAATTACATGATTAATAATGACTCTATTTTTTCTAATATTCTTGAACATCTACAGTTGCTCTTAATTTAATATGTATACAAATATATATAATATAACCATAACATTTAAACCAAAACAAAATACATTAAAATTCAATTTACTATGTCACTAGTTAAGGCTATCGAACAGGGTGTTTGGAAAGTCAATATACAGTTTTGTAATCATATGTTATTTAGTCTATTTCGAACCAGCAACTGATAGCGGTGTTTAGAAACAAAATAAGAAGGATCCAGGCCTGTATTGATGCCAACCGGTGTCACTTTCAACATTGTTTATAATTGTCATTCATATTTACCTCCTGTATTCTATATTGAAACATGTCTGTTAATAAATATATAAGTGCACAGTGACTTTCCGAACACCCGTACTTACCAATATAAAGACTGAACAATACAATGGAAGGTTCGATCATTCACATACATTGAATATATTTTAGTGAAACTAACTAAATACATTCAAATGAAGTTAAATATATTTGTATATATATGGTATTTATTATTTCATTATACAAATAAGACCAACTATTACTGACCCGGAATGGCCAGGTAGTTAAGACACTTGACTCGTAATCTGAGGGTCACGGGTTCGAATCCCCATCACATGAAATATGCTAGCCCTTTCAGCCGTGGGTATGTTATAATGTGATGGTCAATCCCACTATTTGTTTGTAAAAGAGTAGCCCAACAGTTGGCGGTGATGGTGGTGACTAGCTCCCTTCCCTTTAGTCTCACACCCCTAAATCATGGATGGTTAGCGTAGATAGCCCGCGTGTAGCTTTGATCGAAATTCACACCTGTTATCACTAATGTGGTAAATGTGTAGCTCGACTTTCGTCCGATATAGAGAGTGGCTACACGCTACTGTTTCTCAACAGCATGTATTTAGTGTTGGAAGGCGTGCGATACCTGTCCTTGATTGTATTGTAGAGATGACCACGAAATGCATCTATTACAAGCATTGTTCGTTCCTTTACTAATGCACCAAGCCGATGTTCCAATACACACCACAACCACTCTTCTATTAACTCTGACGCCATCCATGAATTTTTTTTGTACAAACTATTACATCTTTGCAAAAATTTTCTTTTCGCAATAGTTTTGTATTTAATATGACATGTGGTGGTGATTTATTTCCATCTACAGTTACACATAGTATGACATTAACTTTCTGTATTTCATAACCAGTTTTTTTGATTGTCATCTGTCCTTCTTCTTCGGCTATTACATGCTCGCCCTTTCAGCCGTGGGGGCGTTATAATTTGACGGTCAATCCCACTATTCGTTGGTAAAAGAGTAGTCCAAGAGTTGTCAGTGGGTGGTGATGACTAGCTGCCTTCCCTCTAGTCTTACACTACTAAATTAGGGACGGCTAGCACAGATAGCCCTCGAGTAGCTTTGTGTGAAATTCAAAAAACAAACAAACATTTTCACTGTAGCATGAAGTATTTATGTTTGTACAAGAACTTACAAACACGATTACTTAAATTCCGCTAAGATCTGAAGAGAGTATTAATTTCTATAAATAACTGAAGTCATTTTACTGTTCCAGTTCTCATTACTTGACTTAGATGGACAAACTTCCTATTTCCACATTATCTGGAAAAAAAAGTAAAACACAAATTTGTACGGGGTGGAGGTTAGGTGAAAATGGTTGTCAACCTTACTAACTGTAGCTATTTCTGATTTTATGCTAGGGTTGGCGTATAATTGAACAGGGTATTGACTCTCTTGTAATGACAAAGGAGAATACTCAATAGCCGCGGCTGTAAATAGCTCTCAAATCCGCTAAGAGACGAAGGCATGAAGTTTGTACTTGAAAAAACAAAAATTTATGGGCCGTTTGCAGCAGCTAAAGATAAAAGACGCTAATGTTTGGAAAAGGTAACAAATTATTTCTTCTTTGTAGCCTTTGGCACGTGGAGAGAATAGAAGACGACGGGAAATACGTTAAGGATATATATATATACACAAGTACACAGAAATATTTCGCACAAAAATAGAAACACTCTCGCGATGAGCATATTGTAGGAAGCAGAAAACTACACAATAGGCTGTCTTTGCTATGTGTACTTCTGGGAATTGAGCCCCGTATTTTGTCGTTAGGAAATCTGTAATCTTTTGCCAGCCCGACTGAAAACATGGAGAACGTAAACAGTAAGAATACAAGAATTATTATGGCAGGGTTGAAAGTCATAATTAAGTGTGTTTCAAATAAGATATTGTTTCTACTTTAATACTGTTGTTGTTTTTTCTTTGGCACGTTAAGAGAAAGGGAATCATTTTTATATTTCTATTAATGGAGGTCCATCAGTAGTTTTATTGTAGAGATGAAACTGTTTTATTACAAATAGAAACATACCTGGATTAAAAATTATTTGCTGCGGAATCTGATAAAATCAACAAATTCATTTCTTCTCTTCTTAAAGCCACGGTTTTTCTGAGCTTAACACGACCTTACGTCATTGCACGAGCTGTTCACCAGACTCTTCCAATCATTCAAAGCTGTCTTAGACAGCCAAGAAATTTAATAACTAACATATTCTCAGTAGTGGTCGATTTTAGCGTAGTTTCGTTTGGTTTGAATTTCGCGCAAAGCTACACGAGGGCTATCTGCGCTAACCGTTTCTAATTTAGCAGTGTAAGACTAGAAGGAAGGCAGCTAGTCATCACCACCTACCGCCAACTCTTGGGCTACTCTTTTCCCAAGAATTGTTGGATTGACCGTCATTTATATCGCCCCCACGGCTGAAAGGGTGACCATGTTTGGTGCGACGGGATTCGATCTCGCGACCCACAACTTACGAGGTCGAACGCCTTGACCCACCTGGCCATGCCGGGCTCTTTTAGCGCAGTAATTGTCTAAACATTTTTTTAATCTATCATAATGTTTGAACATATTTTATAAACACAAATGTTGCTATTCGCTTGCTAGTTGGTATATGTTAATCGCTTCGGTGTGATTTTGAATGAAATATAAGAAAATGACAAGTAGAAGTGGTTTGCGACCAATGTGTCGGGCCACGGATCTCAAGGTTTGGTGAGTGAAACTTGTTGACACTGAGCATTTCTGACGAAACAGTAAATGCCCTTATTTGGTTTCTGAATGACGTTCCTTCTGACTGTTCTTGTTAGTGGCTGACCGCCTTTTCTCTGATCCATAATTTAAAATTACGAACGACTGCTATCCATTTAGCCCACGAGTACATAAGGTGTATTACTTGTTGTAAACACCAATTTTATAACCTCTCCTTCCAATGGGACTTCGGTAAGTCAATGAAACTCTAATAACCACTACGTATTTGACTCCCGTTGTGAAACCAGTAGGCGCCATAATAACCCTTTCCTTAAAACATTCAATTTATACAAAGTTATCAAATACAAATAAAAGAGCTGATTTACTGTCGTTATTCACGCGCAAAGTATTGCTCAGTTTATTAAGAAGTTATTTCTGAATATAAGCACACGTGAAAAAATAGCCCATCTGAATGAAAGTGTTTTATAAATAATTGCACGTCAGATTTTCCATCAAAGATTTTAAAGCGAGCTAATTATTTTGAAGCTAATTTGCTAATTATTTCTGAGGGCTGAGATGAGACTCAGTATCATTATGGCTGATTTTAATTTCGAAAAACCATCAGACAGGAAAATGTTTTTTGTCTGTTTTTGTTTAATTTCGCGCAAAACCACACGAGGGCTGTCTGCGTTAGCCGTCTCTATTTAGCAGTGTAAGACTGGAGGGTAGACAGCTAGTCATTACCACCCACCGCCAACTCTTGACTACAACTCTTTACCAACGAATAGTGACATTGACCGTCACATTATAATGCCCCCACGGCTGAAAGGGCGAGCATGTTCGGTGCGACAGGGATTCTAACTAGCGACCATCGGATTACGAGATGAACGTCTTAACACACTTGGCCATTCGGGATCCAATTAATGAAATGCATGTTCACTTTGTCTAAGCCGGAAATTTTACTCAGTGCTATGCGATTCTGCCTCAGACAGCTTTTACCGGATTATATATAACATGTATATTTATTAAAATGTACTAACTTGTACCACTTTTCTGAAAACAAAATCATTATATTATGTATTTTCTATTATTTTTTATTGGAAACAAGAATTCTTATGCACCTTATTAAAATTCGATGTTACTATTATTACTCTACATTCTATAACCAGCCTTACTTTAAAGTGGTAGTAAATTTAAAGTGTAAATGTTAAATACATTTGTTAATAACATAAGCAATACTTGTAAAATGCAGTTCACATTTATATTAACACATGACGTCATTGGTTATAGGAAATTTCTATTCGAGTGTATACTAAGATCGATTAATATTTAATATGTAGCAAGGTGGTTAGATCGTAATATAAAGGCCGATAGTTCGAATTCTAGTTACATCAAACATGCTTGCCCGTTCTACCGTGGGGGTGTTATAACGTGACGATCAAACCCATATTGGTTGGTAAAAAAGTGGCCCAAGAGTTGGCAGTGGGTGGTGGTGACTAGCTGCTTTCCCTCTAGTCTTACCCTGTTGAATTAGGAACGGCTAGCGCATATAGCGCTCGAGTAGTTTTGTGCGAAATTCAGAAAACAAACAAACATACCTAGTTCACTCTAGTTTTACACTACAAAATTACGAACGACTAGCGCGGATATCTTTCGAGTATCTCTGTGCAAAATTCAAACCAAACCAAACCAAACTCCGCTAAAATCGACCACTGCTGAGAATGTGTTGGTTATTAAATTTCCTGGCTGTCTAAAAATGGTGATTTTGTTTTGTGCAGCTTTGAATGATTAGAAGAGTTTGGTAAACAGCACGTGCAATGGCGTAAGGACATGTTAAGGAGAACCGTGGCTTAAAGAATTTGTGCGAATTGAAAAGCGGCAAATAATTTTTAAACCAGACCTGTTTCTACTTGTAATAAAACTGTTTTAGCCGTGGGGGCGTTATATTGTGACGGTGAATCCCACTATTCATTGGTAAAAAAGTGGCCCAAGAGTTGGCGGTGGGTGGTGATGCCTTCTCTCTCTAGTCTTAAACTGCTACGTTATGGAGGGATAGTACGAATATTCAAACACAAACAAACGTGTAATTTTGCATAACTAAATCTGTGGCGTTTATATTCCTTAAAGTTGAGGTAACACACAAGTTTTGATTTTTTTTAACGTATTAATGAAAAAACATGGTCAATAATGTTAATTGTTTATTATGTATCTTTTTTGTATCCAAATCAATATCACGTGCAATATATACATAGTATATTTTCATACACTCATTGTTTTGTTTGATTTGAGTTTCGCGCGAAACTACAGGAGAACTCTTTGCGCAGTCGTCCCTAATTTGGCGGCAATACATTAGAGGAAGACAACCAATCAACACCACTCGCTGCTAAACCTTACTCTAATCTTTAACCAACAAATAGTGGGTTTGATCGTCACATTACATTTCTCCCATGGCTGAAAGTGAGTGTTGTTGGTGACGAGGATTCGAACCCACAATCATCAGATTTCAAATCAAGGGAGTGTTGTTGGTGACAAGAATTCGAACCCAGAATCCTCAGATTTCAAATCAAGAGCCCTAACCACCAAGCCATGCCAGCCACCTTCACATCGCTTCTCTTGTTGGTAAGATTTCTCCTATCATCTTCATCAGCTAACCTGTTGCTATTTACGCAGTGGATTGGATGAATAATTGCAGAATTAATATTCCAGTCTTGTACCAATCTCATTGAGTTTGAGTTTATATATTCAATTTGAGTACTCTCTCTATCCGACTCTTTAATAGGTTCACCTTTCGTTCTCTTCTACAGTAATTCACGAGTCTAATTTGCGTCTGGGAAACAGGTCATTTGTTTCTATTTTCGAACATCTTCGCGTATCTCTAAGATCTAAGTGAATTAACTGAGATCGTTGCTTATTGGTCGATTGGTAATATCTTCCTCTCGATGGTATACAATCCTCACTTTAACTCAGAGGAATTGCACTAAATCATCAAATATATATACATACATATGTGTTGCCTCACACTAAACGTCGTAGTCTCATAACGTATACTTGATAAGGCACGACAGGTGACAAACGCAAAGAAATATTTAGTAGACATCAGGAGAGAATATTCATTCACTTGTACTTAATAAAAACACACGTAGTAGACTGCATGAAATACGATGCGTTTTGCTAGATTAAATATCTGTATTAGAAATACACATAAGGAGAAGAACATTCAATCTGATTATCTAGACTTAGCGAGAGTATCAAAACCAAATTTTAAGCCTTGTAAGCCCTAAAATCGACGGTTGAGTCTTTGAAGGCTGAGCCAATGAATAATAATATAAGCTTTTCATTGATTGTATGCATCTGTTTGATTTATATGTTTCATTGTTGCTGAGTATGAGGAACAATTTGTTCGTTACCTACCACGGGATCGAATCTCGAATTTTATCGATATAAATCTTTGAGCTTACCGCTGGGTCATAAGGGAACACTTGAATTACTAACTGAACTAGATCAAACTTATTTTTAATAAATATATTTGGTTTCCAATCACCACGTTTATTAATCATTTTAAAATGTGTCTTTCCGTTTAATAATTTCGTCATTTTATTAAATGGTATCACTGTATACAGCGACAGTTTTGTGTGCTGTTTTTAGACACATGTGAGTTTTAAAGTATGTGAGAAAGTTAAAACTGATCTCGTTGTATTACTGTTCAGATGTTTTCTATAGAAAATAACCGACGATATAAATACATTTTCATCGAAAATTGCAAGAAAAAAAAATCTTAAAATCATGTAACGTTTCTCCGTGATTATTTTAAACGTGTAACAAAAATAACTATTCTTTCTTCTATATTCTTCATAGAAAAATTTTCCCCTTCTTGGGATATCTACACGCTAGACGAGAAACAAACAATAGTGTTCTTGTGAATAATTTGCTTTCAGCCTACTGAAAACGTGAGAGAGTTTTCCTGATTACATACACACAAACTTAACGAGTTGTAGAAAAACAAACTGTAACTGGAATTAATGTTATTTAAACTCTAACACGTATCGTTCTATTCTCTTCGTACGATGTTTTATTAGTTAAAGTTAGGACACTTCAGTTATGCACCGTGAAACCAAAACATCAAAAATTAAACAATTTTGTATGTGTGTGTCCTGATGACTGAGACGTGAGTCTTATGTAACGCACAACGATTTTGATTTTATTCTCGTTACATCAAGGTTTTGAGTGTCGCTGAAGCATTTACATAATAATAGAATGTGTGTGTAAACCGTCACAGCTTGGAAAAGAAAGAACCTACCAATCTGAAATGTTGAATCCATCCTTCGGTTCCCCCAGTGGCAGAAAGGTATGTCTGTGAACCCTCACTGCTAGAAACCGGAGTTTCGATACCTTTGTGTAGATTTGTTTAACTACAAAAACCTATACTAAGTGGAACCTGAGGGTGTGCATCAGGTAATATTACTTACCTTGTGCGTGCTCAGTGAAATGTTGATAACACTGCATTCTGCGCAATGAACAAATCGATTACGAGTTGACATCTGAAGATATAAAAGATTTATTTATCACTGTTTCTACACCAAGTCCCAAAAAAGCCACTTCATGCACCTATTCTGTAACTCTACAATAACCCTAACACCTAAACCTGAGTCTACAAACCGCAAAACCACTTATTTTTATTTACCATTCTAATACATCTAAATATGTTTACATCATCAAACAGAACCTCAACATCCTCACTGATGATTTCATAACTTCCAAAATATTTACAGAACACCGTCTTCTCAGTTGTATACAGTATAAAAAATTTTAAAAGATCGTTTCAGTCCACAGATATAGGAATCTACCCCCTAGTGTGAACCAGGGTATGGCCTATTGTCATGAAATAAATGCATCACCTGCTAACATGTTAACATCACAACATCCATGTTTGGTCACAATCGAAAATTTCATATACGAAAATGATTTACTTGCATTTTCTCAGCGACGGCGGCCTACGTAGTGCTTTTACGCAAAATTTTATAAAACAAAAACAAACAAACGAAATCTGTGTAAATTCGCTCTGTTAGGGCTCTAACATTACGTACCGTCAAAAGCACCACGCGGCCATCTGATAAAGAAATAATTTAACACTGTAACTTGTGTACGTTTCTTGTTACAGTTTTATAGGGCTAAACGTTACCATAGTTAAAACTATCAGTAGATAAGATAGTAATGTTATTCTGAATCTACAGTTAGACCTTTTCTCTCAAACCTTAATATGTTTTCTTGTACAAAATGTTTACTAAAGTACATTTAAACCTTGTCGTTTCTTTACAGCCCTCGAAATGAAGTGTACGCACGTTTAAATGTAAGGTGAGCCCACATTTTCAGGACAGAAAAACTTAGTATATAATAGGTAATGCATATAACTAGATACTCACGAGACTTTCTCCTTAAAAACAACAAAGAAAGACAACTACAAACTAAAAATAGGGAGGAGCTAATTTTTGTAAGCTGTGTATTGTATTCTACTCACTCTATTGTGTAACTTGATTTTTATTTTGTTTCGCTACCCCCCAGTAAACTAGTAATTTCTGTTATCAGTGATTAGCAAAACACTTTATAACAAATCGTATAAGAGTATTCACCTTCAGTTGTTTTCTCTGAGCGTAATCGCCTGAAGACAAGTCTTACAAACATAAAG